>NC_066888.1:25978327-26038327 GCF_022985175.1 Labeo rohita
ACCAGCCTACCTGCTTTATGTTGGTTAACTCTCTTGGTATTGGACACTTCTGCTTGTGAAATAAATAAATTATAGGTTGTATTGAATCCATGCAGCTAGTTGTCAAAACGTCTAAGACAAATTTCATGTAAATGCCTTTTGGAGAAAAAGTGTGACAACTAACCCTGATCTTCTATGTTAACAGCAGATCCAGTTTGCACATGTCATTTAAGTATTCTAATGTCACTTTTTAGTTATTTAAATCCTTGCCATTGGGTTAAATTTTGCAATTATGATGCTGCAACAATGTTAAAGTCAAAATATTTGCCAGGAACATGTGTAAAGGTGGGTGATGGGAAAAGCCTTTTGAATGACTATTAGAGAACTGATGACTGAATGAAATTTATGATGCATTGTATAAGAGCCTTTTGGCTCTTATTTATGCCTTGTTAGAACTAGCGTGGCAATATTCTAACACTAGAGGTCAGCATTACACAGGATATATGAGTACTGAAATCATTCTGGTCAGAAAAGTTCAGAATATATGATAGCTTAATTATTCTGCCATTATACTTGTCAATGACATTCATATTGTTCAAGTACAGTGCATTACATTACAAAAGCATGCTAAAAATGTGGTTACATAGAGCAGAATACAAGACATTGTTGCAGGCAAGGGGTTAAAAGGGCAGAACTTTTCCCCAAACCTAATCGCCTGTGGGTGAAAACTTGTCTAGATTCAACTTTTGCCATCCTTGATGGCCTTGAGTCTGTTGTGAATAGAGTTCTACCCATGCAGCTGCAAATAAGAGCTGCCTTATGCTGCCCTCCAAAGCCCAGCTCTCTCTCCCACACGTACACACATGTGATAGTAATTTCAGTTTTAGCTGATGTTATAAATAACTGATTATTGTGCTTTTTAAATGCTTAGCACTTGATTTAATTTGTTAAGCCAGCTGCAAAACAAATTGCCTTCTGAGAGAAATAAAAGGCTGTATTTAATTAACCAAACCTGATGTTGGACGGAGTAACTGTAAGTGGACGAACAACACCGAGACCAACATTAAGGTGAGCGTAACGGAGAATGAACTTGACAGGCCCGACTAATGAGAGCAGACAGTAATATTCACATCAAACGATTACATCAAAGAGTCTTTCCTAATAGACATAATTAGAACATTCTTTGATTCTTGGTAAAGAGAGATTATGGAGATGACAAAAATCAGTGCGAATTACAGTTAGACAAGTGATAGGAAAGTCACTACTGCATAGTATATTGAAAAATTGCAATAAAACACTTGACGTTTTTCTTTCTTTTTATAATGGCTTTATCTGAAGTGTTATCAAAACAAAGGAAAGATAAATATTTGGATTTGATCTTATATTAAGTATGGCAATTTTAGATAACTGTTTCAGTGGATTAGAAGCTCTACTTTAAAGTTGAAGCTAAGACAGTCACCAAACAGGTTAGCAAAAATAATTATAAAACACCATTTTTATATACACATTAATTTTTTTTTTAGCCACTGTGTCAGGATGCTCAAACAGAGCAATGTTTGTACAGCACTAGAAGGTTTTATTTGAAAATTAAGATGAAAATGTCAAAGTGAAACCTTTGAAAAATGGCACATTATGTTAGTTATTTTGTGGTGCGCAAACACATAGCATGCACAATTGCAAAATTATGCAGAATTGCACAAACGTAAGGTTGATGGCACGCTCATAACGTAAACAAACAAACAATCAAAAACAAAAAGCAGATGTAGGAGTCACCCGAGGTTGACTGACACACTTTTTCATTGAAGCCGTTTGCTTGGACGGGCTTGATGTCTTCAGGTAGGTACTGGTTGGGAAGCAGTACACTCGCTCTCCCTTGCCCTCTCTTTTTGTCTTTCATTTTCTTTTGTTTTTTTTCCAACAGAGTTGGACCAAAAAGCCTGGAAGGAATTGATATTTTCCATTGGATGAAGAACTTGGACCTCTGTTTTATAGTTGTTGTTCCCTCTCATTATTTGATTAATCCTGAAGTCTAAGAGGACCGAAATGAAACAGAGAAAAATATATTAGTGCTGAGCTCAGCAGATTTATTTTTTACCTAATGAATAGATAAGTTCGGATTATGCCACGCAAAGCTGCCAAGGAGACCATTTTTATTGCTGTTCGAAACATCTTTGATTAAGTGAAGCTGAGTGGTTATGCCTCTCTGTATTAATTGGTGCAGTATTTCCATATTCCACCACACAAATTGAAATCAAATGATCTCATCATACAACTAGTTGCTGTTGTAGAGCCAATGTTTTAAACTGCAACAATAAAACACACCTTACCAGTTGGATGTCAGGGAGAAAAACTTTTTTTTCTTTACTTTGAGGAAGTTCTTTTTAAAGAGAACATAAAATCCATTTCTTTTCTTTTAGCTCGGTGAGACTTGGAAATGGTTATAGACGATATGCTAGCCAGAGGCAGTAAAAGGTATGTTTTCACATTTAGCCTCAGCATCAAGGAGTCTTAGGTTTGAGAGGAGACGTCGCCACGTATGACCTCACGTAGCGCAGAATCAAAGGTTAAACTAGGTGAAGAAATATTTTTTCTATATTTTACAAATAAGAGAGGTTTTAACAACACAAGTATTTTCATTATCATACACCCTGCTATGTGTAATTGTTGACTGAATTAATAATAAATGAATACAAAATATATATATATATATACTTTTTAATCCTATAAAATGGATTTGAATCATTTGACAGTATTAGTCAGGTGTGGTATCTCATGATAAATATGACGTTAGTCTTTTTCCAATGCACCCAGCTTTTCTGCCACCTCATTAACGCATTAGTCACTATCAAAGAGGGGAAGACATTCACATCTGGCCTTTGTTTCTTCAGTTTTGTCGGCTTATTACATAACTTGAAGACTTTCAGGCCTTTGTTTGAAATCTCTAAACGTTTACAATTTGTATGCCTGACTATCCTGGTTTCCATTTAAATAACTTCACTTTTCTCAAAATTTCTTTCCTGATTCACCTCCATGATAATGAAGCAATGAAGCAATTTAGTCAGCATGTATTCTGTTTTCACTCCATCGGGGGTTTGCATCATAGCATGCCAAGTGTCATAAAAGTAAAGAGATAAATAATGCAGCCAAGCTCTCAGAACCACCTGGCATGTACGTTTATATGCTTCAGTATTAACATTTTTTCTGCTTTATTGCTCAGAAAATGCTTAGCGCTGTGTCATTAGGCCACGGGGATGTGATTGCCCGTGTTCTGCAGTTTCACATGACCCAAGTGGAATTCCATTGTGAGCAGAAATTAGGATCTCAGGTATTACAATTTAAAGGCTTGTTGTTCAGATAAACAAAATCTTTGTTCCAAAATCTAGAGAGCTGCATGCAGCAGAAGCATTTTAAAGGAGAAGTTCACTTCCAGAACGAAAATATACAGATAATTTACTCACCCCCTTGTCATCCAAGATGTTCATGTCTTTCTTACTTCAGTCGTAAAGAAACATTGTAGGATTTCACTCCATATAGTGGACTTCAATGATGCCCACGAATTTGAACTTCCATAATGCAGTTTAAATGCAGATTCAAAGGGCTCGAAATGATCCCAGCCAAGGAAGAAGGGTGTTATCTAGCAAAGTGATTTGTTATTTTCTAAAAAAAAATTGACGATTTATATACTTTGCAATCCCAAATGCTCATCTTGTCTAGCTCTGTGTGAGCACTGTGTATTCCAGTTCAAGACAGTTAGGGTATGTTGAGAAACTCTGTCTCATTTTCTCCTCCAACTTCAAAATCCTCCTACATCGCTGCAGAAGATCAAACGCCTTTTACAAAAAAAGTTAAACAGCGATGTGAGATGATTTTGAAATTGGAGAATGAGATGGGAATTTTTCAACCTACCCTAACTGTTTTGAACCGGAGTACACAGAGTTCATGCAGAGCTAGACAAGACAAGCATTTGAGGTTAAAAAGTATATAAATATATATATATATATATATATATAATATTTTTAAATTTTATTTGTTTTTTTTTATAGAAAATGACCTATCGTTTCGCTAGATAAGACCCTTTTTCCTCAGCTGGGATCGTTTAGAGCCATTTGAAGCTGCATTTAAACTGCATTTTGGAAGTTCAAACTCACGGGCACCATAGAAGTCCACTATATGGAGAGAAATCCTCAAATGAGTGAAGAAAAAAATACACAAACATCTTGGATGACAAGGGGGTGAATAAGTTATCTGTAAATTTTTGTTCTGGAAGTGAACTTCTCCTTTAAAGCATAGTGCATGTACTCCTGATGTGAAAGTAGTTCCAAAACGTAAACACATTAATTTTGTTATCTTCTAAAATACCTTGGTTGCATCTGAAATCACATACTTCCCTACTATATAGTAGGTGAAAATATAGTAATGTCCAAATTCATAGCATTTATTAAATAGTGGGCAACAAGTCTCTGGGTAACCTACATCTGGTGTGATTCTGAATGTGCTGGACATCTGATGGACACTTTACTGTCCCATTAGGGAACAGGAGAGGATTTGTGAATGGCAGTGAAGTGATGAAACTGATGCTAGGTCATGTAACAATGACAAAATGACAAATGTGACCCTGGACCACAAAACCAGTCTGAAGTAGCACGGGTATATTTGTAGCAATAGCCAATAATATATTGTATGGGTAAACTTAACTTTTGATTAGTAATATGCACTGCTAAGAACTTAATTTGGACAACTTTAAAGGTGATTTTCTCAATATTTAGATTTTTTTGCACCCTTCTAGATTCTAGATTTTCAAATAGTTGTATCTCGGCCAAATATTGTCCTGTTGACCCTTATGACTGGTTTTGTGGTCCAGAGTCGCAATTGTATTGTACATCCGGATTACTTTCATATTGCATTTATTCATACTACCCACTGTACCTATTGAGAGAGTGTGATTTTTGAATCAGCAGCTATTGTGTCAGACCAGACAAATACCTAAAGCAGAATTACATGCATTCATGTTTAGGATGCTGCCTTAGAAGGCAGCGAGACAGCTCACTAGGCCTAAATGGTGGACAGATGGAGTGCAAACTACCCTCAAGAGAGCACGTTTTGAGGCTTTACCTTGCCAGGTGTTTTTCATTTTGGTTATAGTGAAGTAACGTGAATCCCTCTTCATTGAAAGGCCTGGTACAAAGAGTAGATTCAGAGGGAGGTATTTGATGATGCCAGGTTTAAGGCTCCCGTCGTGTCTCATATGCATATTCAGCACTTCCCCATAAACACAGAGGCTGTAAATACAGAGGAACAGCCAACTGTGTACAAGTTGTAACCACTAAAATATCCCTGGCAGACCGCAAACCAGGAGGTTCGACGAGCTGTGTGTGCTGAGAATGACTTTACATGGGAATTACAATTTAAAACGACCCGCCTGAGGGTGTGAGATTTCGGAGGGTTCAAACTTCTCATGCCTTTCAGTAAATCCATTTATTAATATGTACTGCATGTAATAAGAGAGGATAGTAGTTTCCAGTATATCTATGACTTATTAAATTATTATATAAATATAAAATAAATTATTTATATATATATATATATATATATATATATATATATATATATTTTTTTTTTTTTTTTTTTTTTTAAGAAAACAAGACATTTTAAATCAGGTTGCTTCCCAAATAAATGTATGTTGATGTTGATATTTGTACTGGAAAACAAGACAAAAATAATCAGTAGGAAAATATATATATATACTTTTTTTCCTTATTGTGGGGCATTATGTAGTATACATACAATATGCTATAATACGTTTTGTATTTATTTATTAATGCACCATTACATCCAATGCAATATTTTAGTGGCAAATTTTTTAATTTTAATTTTTTGTTGCAATGCATAGCATTTTTGAATAGGAATCATTGGAGAAAGATGTTTTTAGCTTTGTAGAGCATGTAATTACAGAATCTACCACAAGGGGCAAAATAGGTTGCATCTTACTGCAACAAAAAAGTAAGGAAAGACAATATTGCAAGTGTATAAAAGGAGTGCAGTACTGATGAGACAGCAACAGGTAGACAATTGTGGATTACTTTTGCAAATTAATTGAACTCATGCTCAAATTATCACATCCTTCTTGCCTTATTTTTAATTGCTTTAGAAACCAAAAAAACGGATGACTTTGCTGATGTTAATCTAACAATTACATTGTATGATGGTTTTTTGTAGCTAAAATGACCTAACAACAGTTCAGCTGAGAAAGGAGTTCAACACTCTGGGGCCTAAAATGGAAATAAACTAAATAGCTGTCTGTTTGATCTTCACATTGCGTTTTTGGACAGCTGGCAGGAGCTTGTTAGTGTGCAAATGCATATAGCCACCTCGCTAACGTCTTAACCGTCTTTTGGAGTTTACCTTATCATATCCAGCATGTAGAACTACACACGTTTTTCAAGCTTTTGAAGGTTTTATGCTTTTCGTTCAGGAATGAGTTGTTAAGCTCCAGCCACTTGCTCTGGGCAAGTCTGGTCCTCCACCCACTGTCTGGATTTACTTTCTAAGCAAAGCTGTTTTTAATACAGGCTATTTGACATCCAACTCTATCCCCCGTGGTCCACGACTTGTTTTGGCATATGATACGGAGTGTGACCATTTTAGAGGCATCGACTTGGGTGTCCTCTAGGTTTAGAAGAAATACAGCCACTGCTGAAAATGAAGGTATAAAACCAGCCAGTTTTTAACACCAGACCTTTAGATTTGTTAACCCATTCACACCCCGTATCTATGATAGTGAACAATAATTTTTTTGGTGTTTTTTGTGTTTTTGTCATTTGGGGCCACCCATTACTATTCATTATTAGTTTTATGGTGCTAAATTAATCCATATAATATACAGTGCTGGGTAATAACTGATTACATGTAATCTGGATTATGTAATTAGATGTAAAAAAAAATTAAGTACTTAATTTTTGTGGCGTAGCACTTTTCAAAACATCTGCTTTTCAACATACACGTGCAAAATTGTCTGATCCTTGACGTGATTGTGGGCAGCAGCATAAAGTTGATTCTGTGCTTACTTGATCTAATATTTGATGTTTTTAAAAATGTTGTCGATTTAATTAGCAAACAAGAATCACTAAAATTATTAAATATATCTTAATGATTTTCAGTTGTGTTTAAGAAAATGTAAAAGAAAAGAAAAGAAATGTAAAAGTATGGTATTTGGGGTAAAAACCACCCCTGCTGTTGAGGCTAAAAGGCACAATATTAACATGATAATTAATAGATAGCTGACTTTTCCATTTGTTGGCATGACATTGTTAGATTCAGATGGTAAATATCATATATTATGTTGAGTGTCCATCTTAGAGATGCTTTCAGAATCTTTACATTTTAAAATGATTTTGTTTCTGTATTTAATTATAGTATATTTATTGAACAAAAACTAATTATTTTATTTATCAAAATAAGCATACAAACTTTGCTAAAGTGATTGTTTTGAGCAAGCATTAACTTATACATTATTAAAAAATAAACATTATTTTAGCTAAAATATTTGTATCAATACTGTGTTACCCCCTTGCCACCTCATACATTTATGAGATTTTTAAACAAAATAAACGACTTGTATGATTTATTTTCACACAAAATCTGTTGCTCCATAAATGTTAAATGCAAACGTATGAATTTTCATCACACATTTTGGGTACAGTGAAAAGCACTTTTTTTTTCTTAGAGAGTACCTTTAGCCCCGTTGTACCCTATATATATGTTGTTAGGTAATAACTGATTACATGTAATCTGGATTACATGTACCATTACATGAAAAAATGAAGTACTTGTAATTGGAGTATATTACTTTTTTTTTTTAAAATACTTGTAATCAGATTAGTTACTTTTTTATGGATTACATGATTACAAGTTATTCACACAATGGCAGTAAACAAATTCATAATTTATTGATTTTAAGAAGGAAGTTAATATTTCTATCATTTAACAAGTCATTCACGTTTACAATTCTCCGATGTTGGTTAATGGTCACATTGACTTGCAGGTAAACAAATAAAATATTTATATTTTTAATGTTCAAGTTTTTAAATTGCTTTTATTTTACATTTCTATGATTGAATTAAATTAATTATTAGGTTTTTATCAACTCACTATTTAGTCTCAGTCAACTCACTTATATAATAATATAATATAATGTAATTATATAATTATATAATGTAAATATAATGTAACGTTTATTGCATATTATGATGCTGACATCAAAAAGTGGAATGTACTCTTTGCTTTTTTATATCAATATAGTACATACACACACACACGCATATATACAGTAGTCAACATTTGAAGTGGATCAAAAAAAAGTTAAAAAAAGTCAATCAAAGGCAAGAACAGGTATTCTTTTTGGTTTTAGGAGAAATTTAATGAAAGGCTTTGATCCACTTCAAATGTTGACTACTGTACATGTGTGTGTGTATATATACACACTATGTACCATATTAATTTGATTTTTTTTTTTTTTTTTTTTTCCCCACAAGTGTTTTACATGTATTTTGAATTTTATACTGCATTGTTGTTGTTTTTCTCTTCAGGATTCTTAGATTTTTTTAACTGTCACTTATGCTGAGTAAAGTCATTAATTAAAGCATGCAAAAAACATTATTGGCCCCAAATTTTTGAATGGTAGTTTATATTTTGTTTAAACAAATATTTGACTGTTTTAAAGTGAAGTCAAGGTTTGGCTAGTTAGCATGGCCCATGCTCATAGATGCTGTATTATTTGGCAGCAAAACGCATATTTCTGCAGCTATTCAACAGTTACTGTGTATTCTGACCATTTTTAATTGTTGCAAGCAATATCACTAATGTTTTCATTACTCACAATCGTCAGTAGTGAAAGGTTTGGGAATGTACACGTTTTTATGTTGCCAGCAGACACTCAGCATTGTTTTACCTTTGTAATATCATAATTTCAGCTAGTCTTCTATGACACTATAGCTCAGGTAATTGCTGCTTGACACAAATTAAGCATGTTGATGTGGTCAGTTTATCTTTAATTTTTCATATTCATATTCGCTCAGTCTTAGCCTTGCAGGTGAGTCTGTGAGAATTAGATATGGATACTTTAATATCGGTGTTCTTTGTCCTTTCATTATCTGCTTTGTAGCTGCTCGCTATTATCTTTGCAAAAGTGTGACAGTCGGATACAAATACAGAAGTTGTTCTGTGTTTGCTCTTTGTGTGATTACAGATAATGTAGCCTTGAGCTCATCAATTTTTCTTTTGTAATAAATTACTGTTGTAACTCTTTGATTACTGCTGACCCTTTAATTATTATGATTGAAATAGTGAATATATATGAAAAGCAGACTAAAATGTGGATGTGGATGCATCTTTTTAATTCAGTACTTCCTCTTCTTGCCAAGATTAAACACTCATCTGACTGTTAAAGGAATAAACCAGAAGGGAAAGTTTTATAACATTTTACATACACTTGATTCTTACTGAATACTGTTGTTACTTCAATGATCCACAGCCGTGTTTTTTTTTTTTTTTTTGCTGCCCCTTGTTCTTCAGTAAAAACCTTCAGGTTTCATAAGTTCTTTGTTTTTTCAGCATTTTTGTGTATTTGAACCCTTTCCAACAATGACTGTATGATTTTGAGATCCATCTTTTCACACTGAGGACAACTGAGGGATTCATATGCAACTATTACAGAAAAAAACAATGCATTAAGAGCTGGGGGTGAAAACTTTTGAACACAACGAACATGTACTTTTTTCTTATTTTGCCTAAATATCATATTTTTTTCTTTTAGTACTGCCCTTCAGAAGCTACAGAAGATACATGTTTCCCAGAAGACAAAATAAGTTCAATTTACCCTAATATTCAAATTCAAAAAGTTTTCACCCCTCGGCTCTTAATGCATTGTGTTTCCTTCTGGAGCATCAGTGAGCGTTTGAACCTTCTGTAATAGTTGCATATGAGTCCCTCAGTTGTCCTCAGTGTGAAAAGATAGATCTCAAAATCACACAGTCATTGTTACCATGCCTTCCCCATTGCACAGGAACAAATGGGAACTATCACTAAACAAACAAAAAGCTGTGGATAATTCAGGGAACAACACAGTCATTTTTTCTAAATTCAACTATTATTTTCTCTTGTGGACTATATGTAAACATAGTTTATGTGAAATATCTTATTCAGGTCAGTACTAAATAAAAAATAACATGCATTTTATATGATCCATCTTATTTTGGTCAAATAATTAACATTTTGCAGATTCTGTGAGGTGTTTGTAAACTTTTGACTTCAACTGTATATACAGTGTTGTTTTAGTATACCATTGATATACTATTATAGTTGATAAAGCTTTAGTTATTTTGCAGTTTTTTGTCATTTTTATTTTTTATTAAAAAGTTTCAAGTCAATTAAGTTACATTTTAGATGTTAGTAGTATATTTAGCACTTTAAATGAAAATGAGATGTTTATTTATTTCAAGTAATCTTTTATGGTTTTAGTAGTTTTAGTTAACAATAATAACCCTGATTATAAGGCTTCAGAAGACTTTCTGTCTTTGTTCCAGCTTGAAAGCCAATAATGACATGGAAAAGAGCGGTGTTGACATTATCCTAAACGTCTTCTTTTGTACTTTAAGTCATATGAGTAAATTAAAACAGAAACTATTCCTATAAGGTGCTTATTTTTTTAAAAATAAATAAATGAATGGGCATGAAATACAGATTTTAGCTGAAATCCATTTCATTGTCAAAGCAGAAAGAAGCTGCAGGGTGATTCAAGAGAAGAGACATAAAACCAGCACAGCTATGTAGGAAAATTCTACAGTTTATCATCATTATACAAAAATATCTGACCGCAGAATGATGCAATTGACCAATCAGAATCAAGTATTACAGAGAGCTGTAATTAAAGTAATTCAGTAATGTCAATAATTACCATGCCTTTCCCATTGCACAGGTACAATTGGGAATACAAATGAGCTCATACTGTTTAGTGACACATCAGCATGGCCTTCTGATATCCTCTATAAACTCACAGGTGGTCTTATCCAATTGCAGCTCCCTGTGTTATCAGCTTATCCTGAGTGTTTCTCTGCCGAGCATGACCTCGATCTCTGGTGCGCTGAGGTTTAAGAAGCGAACACGCTGTGTGCTCTAATCTCTCAGTGTTCTTTCCCATGTTCCCCCCTTGTGAAGATACTTCAACGTTCAACACACTTAACCTCCAGCCCACATCATGCTGAAGTGGAGGTTATGAGTCAATAGCTATGATTCACCTAAATGACTTGATGACTTGCTTTTGCCCTTTTAGAGAAATTTAAAAAATGCTTGACAATTATCTGGTATTTGTCAGAAGAGCCTGCTGATGTCAAACAATGCTTTTTTATAACAAAAAGAAAATTGGTCCCAAATTCAAAGATATGTGCTTTGGAGCCAACCGCTTATACAAATCACAGGGTGTCAAGAATTTCAAAGCATGTGGTATTAGGTAGCGAGTGTTTACTGCCACAGTTGTGTGCTGAAACTGAAGTAGCCATTCATTCTTCTTATTTACTGTCTCTCATCATGATCTGGTGGCAAATTAGAAGTGGTGTGTAATATGTTTCACTGGTTACCCCATACAAAGCTTGAATCAGTGACCTACTTATAATGATAAATCTAAGAACTATTCTTAGCCAGATGTCTGCACGGTCCTTTGCAGCATATTCTGTTCAAAAACTGGCCACTTAAACAGGAAGCGACCACAGTTGCCTTTTAGGAGTATACAGTATGAAATAGCTTCAGCTCTCTGGAATTCTTGATTCTGATTAGTCAATCTCTGCATCCAGCAGTCAGATAGCATTTTTACTGGCTTTAAAGGAGTAGTTCAACTAAAAATGAAAAATTGATTTTTAATGTATTAGATTTTATGATTTTAATAAAATGCTGAAAAAAGGTAATGTTATATTTTTATTATATTAATTTTTATTATATTATATTTATATTTTTATACTTTGTCACTGGCAGAAGCATTATTATGGGTTATGGACTCTCATTCTGACGGCACCTATTCACTCTAGTGGATCTACTGGTGAGCAAGTAATGGGATCCTAAACTTCTCAAAATCTTTTTGGATTAAGAAACAAACTCTCATACATCTTAAATGGCCAAAATTTCAGAAGGCCACCTTTAACTGTGAAGCACCTTTATTTTTAAAGGGGCCTTTGGATGCTAAGTTCACTTTTACATGTTGTTTGAACATTAATGTGTGTTGGCAGTGTATGTACAAATCTACCCTATAATGATAAAAATCCATGCAGTGGTTTTTAATTAATCTGTGAAAATAATATTCCCTTTTTCAAATCGAGCCATTCTCAGATGCCTGTCGTTGTGGCGTCACACCCACAGATGCCGCTCCCACGATAGTTAATTGACATGAGCGTCTTACCTAAGATCAGTTTTAACAGTCCAACCTCCATGTTTTGATGCCGGAGCAGGGATGTAAGTTAGACAAGAATTGAGTGATTGAGGTGTTGTGTTGCTGGATGTAATAATGAACGTAGTGGTCATCATTTACTCCCGACATCTGAGCTGCTGAAGATGCAGTGGATTACGTTTGTTTGTGGAGGGAATACGCCTCCCGATCTACATATATCTGCCTATGTTCGCCCATGTCATTCGTGATCCAGCTTCACTTACAGCAGAAGTGAGTATAAGGGTTTTTTTTTATGAATCTTTGCGATCGCCATTCCTAATAATGTGCTAGTTAGCAAGTTTAGCAGGTAAACGTGGCTAAATGCGGCTAAAATAAACAGGCTCATCAATCCACAGCGAGGAGAGAGGGGCGGGGCGAGCAGAGCTCATGTGCATTTAAAGCAGGCTCGACCAGAATGGGATGATTTTTGCAGAGCTGATTTTGGCAAGGTAAAAAGGGTGTTGTTTTACACTATAATTGAGAATTTTTAAACAAAGTATATTATAGACTTTTCATTAAGACCCTAAAGAATCATATCAACTTGTGGAAAATGGGCATCCGATGACCCCTTTAAGAGTGTAGGTAGTCAAAAGACTGTCGGCGAGACTAAAGAACATCTTAAGTTAATGAAATGGTCTGAGAGATCAAATTTTCTGGATTAAATTAACATAGGAAACAAGAAGTAAACTCAAATGTACATTTGTCACATGCACTATATATATATATATATATATATATATAATATATATAATATATATACACAATATATTATATATATATTTATTTATTTATTTATTTTTTTGTTTATACACTCAAGTCTTTCTTTTGGGGCAGCCACGGCCTAATGGTTAGGGAGTCGGGCTTGTAACCGAAAGGTTCAAGTCCCAGGTCCGGCAGGGATTGATGGTGGGGCAGTGAATAACCAGCGCTCTCTCCACCCTCAATACCACAACTGAGGTGAGTCACTTGAGCAAGGCACCGAACCCCCAACTGCTCCCCGGGCGCCGCAGCAATAGCAATATGGCTTCCCACTGCTCCGGGTGTGTGTTCACGGTGTGTGTGTTCACTACTGTGTGTATGCACTTGGATGAGAAATGCAGAGCACAAATTCCGAGTACAAATTCCATACTTGGCCACACGTCACGTCCTTTCATCCACCATAAGTGGGGAAATTGTATAATCCATGATGAACTCAATGTGAGCAATGGCTTCCATCAGTCCTGCTGCATTTTTACTTTGTTGGTCGTATCAAAAGCACAGTGTTTGCCAGATGGCAAAAATAAACCATGTCTGTTCTCCAAGTGTGATTTCACATAAATGGCTTTGATTCCATGGCATCTGAACTCAAGCTTGTGTTAATAACAACCTTGTTCTGTGAACTTGTTGACGCTTTGAAATGTCATTGATGCACGTCAAATAATTGTGATTCGTCTTTTAAACATCCTTAAAACAGGTCAAAGCTAATTAAAATCCTTTGTACATATTTGAAGTGAGAGACGTTGGTGTATACATATGTGTACACATATGATCTAGTCTATTTTGAGCTTATTATTTCAAGAGTTGTCCCTATGTGGCTTCACAACAACGGGAAACCTGCTCTCATTTCTCCCTCTTTTGTCTATGGTTTTTGATTAGTAATAAGAAGGTCACATTCTGCTCTCATTTATTTAAATTTAAATATGAAACATAGGCCTATACAGCATCATTGCTGAATATAAGTGTTCATTTTTCAGAAGTATTCTTTCTTTTTTTTTCTTTCCTAAATCTTCTTGCAACTTTTGAAAGAGAATTTTGGTATGTAAATATATTTTATATATGTTGGTAAGGAAATATAGTGATAATATGAATAGTGACTAATAAAAATAATAAAAGAGAAAGTGTTGAAGTGTCCATGGATTGCTTTTGGTGTCTGTAAGATAAACTGACAAAAGTGTATGAGACATTCACACAGAAGTCCACACAACATATACTGTATCTCTTAAAGAAAACTGACACTGATCCTTATGGCTTTCGTGTATAACAACCATACGATCCCAGAGGAATTTTAATAGTTCATCCGCTGTGTTCCCATCACCACATTTGAGACACTTCCAGTGCAACATGTGGTTATTCCTCCAAATGGGATTCTCAAAGAGGAAAAGAAAATGTGTAAAAAGGGAAGTGCCTGGATCTGAAAACTACAAGTAATTGCATGTTCCTGGCAAAAAGTAGCACTATGTGCCTGTTTAGTTTTGTGTGTGGTTTGCTTGTTTTATACCAACAAGCAGATATGCGCACAAGCCTTTAACTTGTGCACTTATGTGCACTTATCGAATTGTAAACACTGGCAAGCAAGCCTGTATATTCATGTGGCAAGACTGTGGGGAGAGCAAACATTAGAGTACAAGTTGTCCAACTCAAAATTTATGTATCTGGATGTGATAATGTTTTGACATATAGACACTTCAACCAAACTGTAAACAGTCTTTATGTGAGGTCAGATAGTGGTAGGAGGTTCTATGTATGTATATATTAGGACTGTCAGTTTAACGCGTTAACTTAATTAATTAGTTATGGAAAAAAACGTCATTAAAATATTTTAACGCACTTAACGCGCTGGCCCCGCCCCCAGACCTGTAAGTCATCTTATATTTCATATAGTTGACTGTTGACAAATATGATCCTGGACAACAACTCCATAAATGCCATTATGTCCTAAAATTCAAGATATTGGTGAAAAAAAAGCCCCTATATGTGTTTTGTCTCATATTTATATATATCACATATCACACGATATCACATGGGCAGCAAGAGCAAAATATGACACCAGTACTGATTTTGTCCCGGTCTATCACAAGCTTAAATGTGATTTTATACAACAATTCAGTAAATAAGATCATCTATCATTTATTCACCCTCACATCGTTTCAAACCTTTCTTTTGTGGAACATGAAAGAAGGTATTTTAAAGACTGTTGGTTACAAAGCTGTTTTGGTTACCAGTGATGACCTGCATCATATGAACAAAAAATACTGAGATGTTTCTCAAATTATCTTCTTTCCATAGTTTACAATAGGCCATTGCAACCTAATTCTTTATGTGTAATAAATTCTGTTTTGAATCAATCTTTGAATCTATCTATCTATCTATCTATCTATCTATCTATCTATCTATCGTTCTATATATCTATCTATCGTTCTATCTATCGTTCTGTCGTTCTGTCATTCTATCTATCATTCTATCGTTCTGTCGTTCTGTCATTCTATCTATCTGTCTGTCTATCTATCTCTCGTTCTGTCATTCTATCTATCTATCTGTCTATCTATCATCTATCTATCTATCTATCGTTCTATCTATGGTTCTATATCTATCTATCTATCATTCTATCTAGCGTTCTATCTATCTAGCGTTCTATCGTTCTATCTATCTGTCTGTCTATCTATCTATTGTTCTGTCGTTCTATCTATCTGTCCATCTATCTATCTATCTATCTATCTATCTATCTATCTATCTATCTATCTATCGTTCTATCTATGGTTCTATATCTGTCTATCTATCATTCTATCTAGCGTTCTATCTATCTAGCGTTCTATCGTTCTATCTATCTATCTCTATCTATCTATCATTCTGCCGTTCTGTCATTCTATCTATCTATCTATCTATCTATCTATCTATCTATCTAATCGTTCTGTTGTTCTGTCATTCTACCTATCTATCTGTCTATCTATCTATCTATCTGTCTATCTATCTATCTGTCATTCTATCTATCTATCTATCTGTCTATCTATCTATCGTTCTATCTATCGTTCTATCTATCATTCTATCTATCGTTCTATCTATCATTCGATCTATCTATCGTTCTATCTATCGTTCTGTCGTTCTGTCGTTCTGTCATTCTATCTGTCTATCTATCTACCTATCTATCTGTCGTTCTATCTATCGTTCTATCGTTCTGTCATTCTGTCATTCTATCTATCTATCGTTCTATCGTTCTGTCATTCTGTCATTCTATCTATCTGTCTGTCTATCTGTTGTTCTATCTATATCTATCTATCTATCTATCTATCTATTGATCTGTTGATCTATTGTTCTGTCGTTCTATCTATCGATCTATCTGTATGTCTGTCTAACGTTCTATCGTTCCATCTATCTATCTATCTGTCTATCTATCTGTCTATCGTTCTATCTATCTATCTATCATCCATCTATCTATCTATCTGACTACTACTTTGCCATAAATTATACTAAATTCCTAATGAGCTTTTGAAAACCTTTTTGATATAACATCTTTTCCATGTTGTCTTACTGTGCCAATTATCCGTTTAGCGTCACTTCACTGAGCTGAATGTGAAGATGGTGCTGATTTTTTTGGGCTCCGTCTTAATAACTGGTTCCTCTCCACCAAATCTTTCTGATATGAGCCTTGAGTTTCAAAGGGATTTCTTTATTAGTAGTCGAGCAGCAGCATAATCACCAGCTCCCAGGGAAAACCACTGAGTTAAATAATCAACTGTAAACAGCCAGGGAATGTTAATTATGCACTGGCTGCATCCTTAGAGGACAAAACATATTTAACTTGCAATTTCGAACGGCGGAGAAACCCCACACACGGTTGTGTGGGACCACACTAAATTCCACGTTTTCATTGCATCGCAATGACATGTCTACAGTGTAAAGTGATGTTTTGGACAATGGCATAAGACTCTGGCCCTCCTCGTTGTTGTGTCTTTTGACAAAGGTGTAATTTTACTTTGTGTTCAGAGAGTGAATTGTCTCCTCATGCAATTTAGAACTCTAGAGATTATAATCAAGGACGTTTTGCCTAAATACAGTCGCAGCTTTGACCATATTTGTCTCTGAAGGTCCACATTTCATACCACTCTCGCACATCGCTTGTATTAACCTAACTGCTGACAAAAGCAAAATAGCTTGTGCGCAGAACCGAGACAAAACAGCTCTGCAAATTAATGAAAAATAAAACAGCATTGTTAGAAGACTGTCACTCAGAGAGACAGACATCTGGCTCCTCCGTAGTGTTTAGAGACCTTGAACAATTTCAACAGTTAAACATCACCCTGCGATAGCCAGAGGGACAAATCGGGCCTAAAACGGCGTTCAGGACTCATTCAAAAAGTTAAAGACACAGGTTGTGTTAACATTCATATGCTAGACATGACTATGCAGAATATCATCTGCACTCAAATTGAACTAAGCTGTTACTGGAAAGTCACTTGATTTCCAAAACTTGTCGTGTAGAGCTGACTTTTTGATCTCATATGAGAACAGTTAAGTTAGAACTGGCACAAAGTAAAATGTGAGATCTCACAAACATCACGATAGACAGTGTCACGTGTTTTCCATTTGTCAGATGTTATTTGTGATGTCCAAGGCAACAATGTCCTGAAGCAACTCCCTGTTTCCCTGTTGTAAAGGTCTGTCAAGATGTGGACAGAAATGTGGAGCTTCCAGCAGAGGTCCTTCTTTTATCAGTTTTATTGTGACAGTTTACCATGTGTTGGGACAAACTGCTGCAGTGCTTTATTGTGGACTTCGGCACATCGCTTTTATACCGCATAAGAAGGCACAAACACATGTTCTACCCATCTGCCCTTCATAAGATCTTTGTATGTTGAATGAATGTGTGTATTTCTCGCAGGAGATGAGAGGCGAGACTAATAGAAGACACTATCAAATTTTGATCAATGATGCATGCTTGTAGATGAGGATTGTGAGGTTCCAAGACTTTATGGCTACTTTTAATGGATGTAAAGAATGTTTCAGCAGCATCCACCAAATATTTAACTAATCCATAATCCTGTCCTAATATTTTGACAATCCTAATGCAAACTAAGTAAGCAAAATGTAAGCAAAATAATGTAGTGGCTGAAAGTAGCAATGCAGTATCCATGTAATACTGTATTTTAGGCCACAAAGACCACAAAACAACCAATACAGCTGAAATGTGAATTATTTAAAAATCATGAACACAAAGTGAGTGCATTTGCTCTAAAAACAGCCACTGAATAATGAAAAATAAGGCAACATAATCAGTGTTGGGGAGTAGCTAGTTACATGTAATGGAATCATGTAATTTATTTACAAAACAAATATAACTCTAATCTGTTACAGTTACTGAGAAAAAAAGTTTAATTAAATTAGTTACTTATGAAATTGTTAACAATTACAAAGGGGTTACAAATGAATATTTTCACACACAGATTTGAGCTGTAAAATTTGAGACACTGACTATTCAGGAGCTTAGGAAACTTTCTATTTGGGTTAATGTATATGCTTAACAGTTTTTTTTTTCCAAGGCATTGTCGGATGGCAGTGTTTCCTGTCATAGTTATGCGAAGATTTGATTTCAAAATCAGTATCATAGCTATTAAACCATTTCTTGTTATGATTTAAAATCAGTATTAAACCTCAAAATGATCTTAAAGTAAAAAGAGGTGCTAAAGTCTGATTTTGTGGTGGCTGTGCTTTAAAATTAAATTTTTATAAGATTGTAACCAGTCTTAACAACTTTATAATTAGGGGGTTCAAGCGTGTAGCGCAAATGGGTGCCAAAACTTCTGAAAGGGGCAGGGCCACTTTTAGTAAAATGCTTATAACTCCTGAACGGAATGAGATATCTTTGCCAAACTCAGAACACCTATGTTAGAGCTCAATCTGAGGTCACAGGAAACAAATTGCAGAGCTTGGCCACTTGCTGGTGCTATAAAGAGGAAAAAAAAACATAAAAATGTGTATAACTATGCAACCATTTGTCCAATCAACATGAAAATCACTGTGCACGGTTGTGGCCCAAAGTGCCACAAGTGTCTATAAGGACATTTGCGTATCTCAAAAAAACAAGGCCACCATTGGCTGTTTCATTTTTTGCATTTTTAAACATCCCATTTTCCACAAGTTGATATGATTCTTTAGGGTCTTAATGAAAAGTCTGTAATATACTTTGGTTAAAAATTCTCAATGGTAGTGTAAAACAACACCCTTATTACCTTGCCAAAATCAGCTCTGCAAAAATCAACCCATTCTAAGGGATTGTTCCTTTAAATGTTAATGAGCTCTGCTCGCCCCGCCCCTCTTTTCTCTCTGTGGAGTGACGAGCCTGTTTACTTTAACAATTAACGTGTTTAGCTGCGGAAATTGCTAACTAGCACGTTATTAGGAAAGGTGATTGCAGAGATTCATAAAAAAACCCTTATACCCACTTCTGCTGTAGGTGAAGCTGGATCACAAATGATTTGCGCGAACATAGATGGATATATGTAGATCAGGAGGCACATTCCCTTCACAAACAAACGTAATCCACTGCATCTTCAGTGACTCAGATGTCGGGAGTAAATGAAGACCAAAAATCCTATAAAGCCCAATGGAAAACTCAAAACTTCACGAAACTTGGTGAGCACAAGCGACAGGTGATTCTAAAAAGAAGAAGCAAGCCCTGCCCAGATATAAAAAGTAACGCAAAAGTAATGTAACGCATTACTTCCCATAAAAAGTAACTAAGTAACGTAATTAGTTACTTTTTCAGGGAGTAATGCAAAATTGTAATGCATTACTTTTAAAAGTAACTTTCCCCAACACTGGTTGTGGCCCAAAATGCCACAAGTATCTATAAGGACATTTGCGTATCTCAAAAAACAAGGCCGTCATTGGCTGTTTAAGTTTGATCACCAATTAGAGCTGGTCAACGGAGGCTGATCGGAACGAAACTCGGTGGGCCTGTTTGACTCAACCCGGTAATCGCTGCTTGCGGCTATATTTTTCATATATAATTTTATTTTATTATTTACCTTTTTTTTTTTTTTCTTCTGAAAACTTTCTGACACTGAATTCAAAAAATGATTTCCTGAACACTCAAGTCAGTCATGTTACATGACAGGAAAACTGTATTGTTTTCTTTAACCGTGACACGAAAATTCATCAGTGCATGATCCATTCTGATGTTCTTCCATGAAGTTGCCATGTTCTACAAAATTCTTTGAGCCCACAGATTCCTGTGGGTACCTGTTTTTTAATTTCCTGCCGAGGACCATGCAGGGATTCCTCACAAATTTAATAACAGCAAAATAACCCTGCGTGACAAACATCAAAGCTGCCACATTCAAAAGGGAAGGACTAGACGATGAAACCAGAGGGCAGGTTTGCATGCCTCAACAACAACAAGAGCATTTTTGTTGAACATTTATTTGATGATTATATGAAGTAGATAGATATTGACTTCCATTACTGAGGTTGCACAGATGGTCTGCAGTTGATGTTTTTCTCTCTCATATATTTATTATATAACTTATTTTTTTGCAGATCAGTTGATCACACACAAAATTGTGCCTCTGTACTGAGTGAAATATGCATTCCAGACAACATATATTTTAACATCTAGGTGAGCTGTTTATCTGTTCGATGTGATATTACAAAGGGTCTTTGCTCTGTTTTTCCAGAGCCCCTGGCATGATTTCAACTTCATTAGAGTGCCTTTTTTTCTAAGGTTATGTAACACAGCATCAGTAAATAATGTTTGGATATTTCTAGCACCTTGTGTTCCACATGTTTAATTCATGAAAAAGTTTCTTACTGGTAGATTTTTTGCAGAGGACAAAGCTGTTGCTAAGCTCAGGCCTTCATCCACGCAGAAATGCACTAACTGTTCTCCGGCCCTCCACTGGAGACTCTCTCAACATGCAAGAGCATACCTCTGGTCTGCCCAGCTTTATAACACTGTTTTGGCCTGTTGCTAGAAAACCATCATTATGTCTTGTGAGGACTAAAGCCTCTGTGGACCATGCATAAAGAAGCAGAAAAAGGGAGCTGGATCCAAACTCTGTGAGGAACAGGCATGTGACCATGTTTTGACCCTTCTCTTTAATCAAGATGGAAAAGATGGATCATAGTGTCACTGAGACATAAGGAGAATTCACAGGAACCTTCTTCAGTCTCAGGCAAGCACACGTTTTGCACAGTGCCATATGGTGTTTAATGTTGGGGTTTAAAGCATGCTCAAGTTGTCAGCTTATGATGCTAGCATAATTGCTAGCTTTCACCACGCCACGACATTTTGATTTGGGGATGTGTTACTTCGATATTCATTGCAGAAGTACTATTGATTACATTAGTCGTATTTGTAAATTCTGACAGCATGGTTTAGCTTGCATGCATTTTTTTGCTGAAAAATAGAAATGTTAGCTATTTAGCCGGTTAATAAGCTGACAGGCTTGTGTGAAACAACTACATTACCCAAAATGCACTGTGGTGGCATAAGAATGATAAAGAACACAGGCTAGAAATCAAATACACACCCGCTTTCCATCTTTTGCTGTTGATTTTATTGCAGTAGCACTAACAAGCTTCTGTTTTCTACATCTGTTTATTCTGACTAAAATCATATTGTTTATACAACTTCTGAACTTTTTTTGAAGGGATGGTTCACCAAAAAATGAAAATTCTGTCATTAATTACTCATCTTCATGTGAGAGCTTTCTGATCCTGCATAGACAGCAAAGCAACTGACACATTCAATACCCAGGAAGTTAGTAAGGGCGTGGTAAAAATAGTCAATGTGACTTCAGTGGTTCGACTTCAGTGACGGCTTTATTCAGATATTTCTTCTCTTCTGTCAGTCTTCGATGCACATTTACAAACTTTGAAAATAAATTAATAATCTGATTACACAGGAATTAATTAAAATGTTTGAAATTGACAGTAAAGACTTGTACACGGTTACATAAGATTTCTATTTCAAATAAACATTTTTTTGTAACTTTCTGTTTATCACTGACTCCAAAAAAGTGTTTTTGTATTCACAAAAATACTACGTGAAATAACTGTTCTCAACATTGATGATGATGATAATAATAATAATAATAATAATAATAATAATAATAATAAATGAGCACCAGATTATACTGATATTTGAAGGATTATGTGACACTGAAATCCGACATAATGCCTGCTAAAAATTCAGCTTTTATATCACAGGAAAAAAAAAAAACACATTTTAAACTAAACTAAAGTTTGAGAACAAACTTTGAGTTGGCTTGAGAAAGCCTAGCCTGAAAGTCTGAACCAGTTGTGAAAATATGAAAGCTGATTTTGCTGTCATGATTTAACATGTTGTTAGCATGTTTTAGCATGATTAGCTTGTTGCTTGCATTTTTATAGGCTGATTACAATGTTGTTAGCATGATAAGCATGTTAATAGCATGTTACTAGCATGTCGTTAACATAATTACCAAGTTAATAGCATGATTCTAGCATGATTAACAAGTTACTACCATGATTAGCATGTTTAAACCAGCTAAAAACCAGTTGATTCAGTAAAAACCAGCTAAAAAACACCTAAAACCAGCCTAGGCTGGTTGTCTAGTCTTGGCTGGTTTAAGCGGAAAATAGCTGGTTTAACCTTGGTTGGTCTTTTAGCAGGCCTCCCAGCTTGGCCAGCTAAGACCTGCCTGACCAGCTAAAAAGTGGCCTAAACTACTTTAAAACCAGCCTGGGAGACCAGCCAATTAAAGCAGTCATTCAGCTTAGGCTGGTTTTAGCTGTTTTTTTTTGTTTTTTTTTCAAGTAGGTAGTTGTTAAGTTTTGCTATAGCAATAAACAGCTTAGATGCACCATAGGTCTCTTTGTATAAAAGTTTTCACCCCCTCAATGAAAGTCTATGTGATTTTAGGTGGTTTTGATAGTCTGCTTTTCGAAAACTGCTTGTATAGCAGATCAGTAAGTTGGCTTTCTCAAGCCAACTTAATTATATGAAAGCAGTTCTTTAAAATTGTAATGAAAATTGCTGTTTTACTTTTGATCAAATAAATGCAGCCTTGGTGACCAAAAGATGAAAATATCCCTCCCTCAAACTTTTGAACAATAGCATATTTGTGACTTGCGTAAGCCACGGTCTTGCCTGAGCATTTGTGATTGTATCACCTGTAATGGATGTTAATTCCAAGTATAAATAGAGCCAGAAGCAAGTGGCTATTTCTCAGACAAAATCCGCTTAAAATCCCCCCAAATAATCATCACCTCGGCTTCATCTGCTGTGCCTCATGTGGATTATGAGTCATGTGGAAATTGCTTACCTGATGAATTGAGATTACTGAGAACTGGGGCAAAACCTTAGGAATAGTGTTAAACATCTCCCAGGGCATTAAATCCCACCATTAGTTGAAGTAATGTGGGTGATGCATGTCTAATGAAGGGCTTCATTGTGTTTTGAGACAAACACAAATGTCTAAATGAACTAAATGATGATGATGTCAGACACGTGTGTATTTATTCTGTAATCAAGTGTAAACCTCTGCAGCACACAGGACACAAATCAAACAATGATGTTACTTGGAGGAGACAGTTGGTTACTTCATAAAATAATCTTGATTAGGATAGAAGGCGCATGATAAACACGAGTCTAAACCAACAGAATATCAAGCTTTAATTTAAAGTAAACGTTGCTAAACTGATTACTGCTCCTCTATTAATCAGTAACCGTACTAAATCATGTAGACATTAAGTCATTGCTGGGCTGTTTTACATCAGTTTAAAGACAGAGACCTCTTTAGTGACCTGTTTTTTTGCCTTGTACAGATCCGATAAGACCAACCACCTGGGCTACACTGTGTTTGTTATGTTTTGTCATGTGAAAAGATCTTTAACAACAGAACGCAGTGAACTTGCAGGAGTAAAGGGTACAGGAACAGCTTCACACCCTTGGTCTGACAACAGAAGAGGTCTTTAAGGAGCTTTTTGAAGTTATTTGTTCTTGTCTTGCGCATTTGTGCAGCAAGATATCCAGTTACTTTGGCGAAAATCTGACAACAACAATCCCTGTGAAGTCAGGCCAAGGGTCTTAGAATTTCCCAATAGTTGGCAATAACACCTTAGCTTACTTTGGCAGTGGCTGGTGGAATGTATTGCCATAGGGATAAAGATGATTACTTGATATGAATAGGTATATGTACACTACCGTTCAAAAGATTTAGGGTTGGTAAGAATTATGTAATGTTTTCGAAAGCCTTTTATTATAATTTAAAATAACTGTTTTCTATTTTAATATATTTTCAAATTTAATTTATTCCTATGACGGCAGAGCTGAATTTTTAGCAGTAAAAATTATGCAGAACTTTAAGGCTTAATATAATTTAAACGGATGAGTTATAAAAAAATTCACGCCCCTCACAGTTGACATGACGGGCAAAATTAGTTACATAGACCAAAACAACTTTTTGTACCAAGTTGGGCATTTTAACATGGGGAGTCTATGGGATTGACTAGTGGCCAGTCGATGAATTGCAGTTTAAGTCACTTCCGTGTTGGTTTCAATAGAGAGAGCGGGAGGTTGCCGCTTGATATAAACTCATTAGGAAAAGCGTGAATGATAAGTTGATTTTTCTTATCAGAATTGTAAAATATAATCCTGGAATTATGAGAATAAAATCAGAATTTTGGAATATAAACTCAAATGTACATTTTTAATCCTTTGGCTTCCATGGCTTAATTTCATGGCTTCCATAGACCGCTACCTTATAAACTGTCGTTTTTTTTTTTTAAAAAAAACTGAATTAGTCTTTAAGTAGTGCTTAAGCAACTTAGACAGCGTCATGAATTGATCCATGTTAACTGAATACAATTCTGACTAATGTTTGGAAAACTTTTAGAACTATTAATAACACACAACTAATTCTTTAACTGGCCAAATAATCCAAATGTAAACACCAGTTAACAAAGGCCAGAGACGCTAAAGATGAACACAAAGTGGAGAAAATACTTTTGCAGGCAGAGCAAACTCACTTCTCCATGTGCGAAATATTGGAAGAAAATCCTAAATATTAAATTGGGGATTTATATCAATGTATCTCCGATGGAAACTGACTGTCTCCAGAGAAGTTTAGATGTTATTTTCTTTTCATCTTACCTCTATATTGTAGTAATTAAAAGCACAGTGCTGCTTTGTTTACAGCCTAGGAAACGCTGTACTGCCGCTGTTCCATTAGCGCCATCTGATGTTTATTTTGTGCAGATATGTTTTAAAGGAGACCTATTATGTCCCTTTTTACGATATATATTATAAGTCTCAGGTGTCCCCAGAATGTCTGTGACATTTCAGCTCAAAATATTACACAGATAATTTATTGTATCCTTTTAAAAATGCCTATTTTGAGTGGAAGGAGAAACATACTGCTGGATGAGCTGCTGCTCACCACCCCTTTTTCCAGGGCTGTGCCTTTACTGCTCATAACTCTGATAACATCTGTTTGGTTTTGATTACCATGTCTTTCGTGCTGAAATCATGCGTTTTAAACCATATTAGTTTAAACTTCTGATAAATGGTTTCCAGAGCGCACGCATCCTAAGCACTCGCACAGAAAGTGGCTGTCACACGGCATGCGAGTACTAAACTAAGTTCTCTTTCATGTCTTCTTGCGCTTAAACTGTCAAATACACACAAGTTTATGTTAAAAACACACAAGTTACAAAAACAGTTAGATATGTGAAGGTAAACAGGTGGGAAAGAAATCACATGTGTGATTTCTGCATGAAATACTGCTTATTTCATTGGTTAAAATGGCTGAATGAATGTGCAGTAACTACCTTATTTAACTATGTTAAACATTAAAATAGTTTTTAACAGTAACACGTTGACAGTGCGACTATTGAATATTCATATTTTGGCATAAGGAATATTCATATTTCGTCAGAATATGACAGAATAGTGATTAACATATTTAATACAGATAAATAAGGGGTTCATTATGATCTTATTCATGAGATCTCACAAGCAGCAACGTCACGATTAGGCCACTATAGAGCACTGACATCCTGTGGTGAACGATCACCTATGATTACCAGCCACCGCTTTCTCAGATCGGTTTATGTTGGATTAATTCTTCACGTTCCATTGAGTTTGGAAAATTCTGTACGCAGTAATAGAGGTTGACCGATGTATCGGTTTTGCCGATTAATCGGCACTGATAGTTGATTGGCGGAACTATCGGTTATCGCAAAAATCCACACTGATAGTTTCTGGGTTCGTTGCTGGAGCGGCTCATCGTTATACAGCAAAGTCCCTATAGTCTTTGTTATACAGCACGCGAGTGGCCTCTAGTGGCAGACATTACTGACAACACGTGCCGTTTGTTTAGACACGTGACACTGCGCGCTACACAGAGCGGAACACTTCAAAGGCAGATTTAAAACATTGACAACGAAACGGTGTGTACAGTATACTGTAGTGCATGTGTTCTTGTCATTACTAAGTGATGAAATTGTTGACTAGATGCTGCATTAGTGGAGCATATGGCATAGTATACTTTTGCCCGTTTGGTGATCAAACAGAGTCTTGTAGACCGCCACTTGAATTGAATGTGACGCGTCTAGTGTGTGTGATACCGGATAGCTGCAAGTGCTTCTCGATGCGGTGCAGTGCATTTGCCTGTTATGTGACTGACATATTTTTATATTTTGATTAGATAACCACAAATGTTCTAGAATAGAAACAGTTAAATTGTGAAAGTACACAATATCCATATGTATGCAATTTCAATACTGTGGCCTTTGTGTAGATATTTAAAGATGGCCATCTTTAGCTTGATTGTTGATGTAATGGTAACACTTTACAATATGAGTCCATTTGTAACATTAAGAGTGATAAAAGCTGTAGAATATAAGTATTTTTCCTGTGTTAATTTCAGCATTTACTGATATATTTTTAAAATTGTAGTTGCTTTTGTTAACATTAATGACCAAAGAACTAACTGTAATGATTAATATATAATTAATATTAATATTTTTATTAATTTACAAAGTATGGGTAAGTAAGCACAATTTATTTTTCGTTCAGTATCCATTTTAAAAACTATCGGTCGATTAATCAGTATCGGCCAGTGTGGTCCAACCTAGTTATCGGTATCGGTAAAATCCAATATCGGTCAACCTCTACACTCTGAAAATGTCCGAATTTGATATCATCCCACAAACTCTTAATTTATTAGGTGTTAAATCAACTAGATGATTAATGTACATGACCAGAAATAACTGTGCCGTAAGATTTTAAAACGGAAGTGGTTCGCGAGGCTCAGTGCAAGTAGTCCATTAACATCAAAAACTGCTCTTGCTGTAGCATGTTTGTTTGGATTGTGATTAAAATACAGTGGTTCTGCAACTGTATCATGCATTCTGGTTCAGTCAGGGGATTTCATAGAAATCAGACCTGAGATGTACTGTAACACAACAATTCCCAGTCTAGAATAGATTGTAAAACTTTGTATATAATGGCATAGACCAGGTGTTTTTTTGGACAGCTGTCTTTGTAATCGTAAACGCATCCAAATTTTTCCGCTTTCGTTTCACTCAATGAGCTAAACCTCATTGATCAGATATTGCGGCTTTGATTCATAATCTGCAAATGTAACGTGTAAATGCGTATGACCGATTCTTTCATCTGCTTTAGAAATTGTTTTTGTAGCCTACTGAGATGATGGACAATGATGATGTGTAATAGCATTAGTCATGTGTGAGTTCAACAAATTGTTTCCAGAGCAATATTCAGCTCAGACCCACATTTATCCTAGTAAAACTGGAACAGAAAACAATGGATGTGATTATGACCTGGTAGAGCTGTCTGAATGCTCAGGTGGTCCATCCGATTTTAGTGGTCTTGTGTTATTTGCTAATGGGGGTTTCTGATTAGGAAATTTCACTTAAATGCAGCAAGAAACGGCAGCAACGTGTCTCCTGCAGAGCGATGCCGTCGATTCTTGGGGAAAGGAAGGTTTATCTCTTTTTATTGAGGGTATCATTGGAATTGTATCAGGCCACACAAACAGAGCCCTTCATGCCTTTGGACGGGCCCTAGCAAACATAAGGCATTTATTAGTATGGATTCCAAATGATTAACAGGGCAGTACTGAAGAAGGAGGTCTGGGTTTAGTTGGGAGCTGGAGGAGGGAACGGGCATCAATCCGCTCCTTGAGAACAGACGTTTCCCTTCTCCCCCCGAAGGCTCTGCGGCAGGTGGTTCACATTTTATACAGCATATAATTGAATAATAATAATAACAACACAAATTCAGTATGAAATGGAAAATTCATCCTGGGAACACAAAGCAAAGTTTCCAACATGATTCCATCCTTGACTGAACCTCATGACACCATGTACGTCAGGTGAGAGCTGGAATGAAAGCGCTCATGGGTAATAAATCACAACACTTTTTTATAGCTGATATGGAATTCGCTCCCTGTTTAGGACGGCGCTTAAATATAATGAAAGTGTTGCACTGTTTTTTCTATCTTATCATTTTTCCTCTTTTCCACATCCAGGGGTTAAATTGGTATTTTGGAAGTCGGGGAACATGGTGGTGATTCTGATATCCTTGACATGATATCATGTTGTTAGTGCACCAGGCTCTGACACTGATTAGAGGTAAGTATTATACTTATTAAAGCAAAAGCTAAATGTAAAATGAACAAAAACTGGACTGGAGCATAGAGGAAAGGGAATGGATTGACAAATGAACTGACCCAGTTTTAATCCTTGGCAACAGTGAAATTTGGGGCATTTCAAAATAGAATCTGATTGGTTGTGGAACATTGTGAGGTAAATCAAATGGCAATATTGCTTCTTTTAAACTTTGAGATAAATTTAAGGGTACGTCGTAGTACCCATCAAGTTTCCTTTTATTTTTCTTCTGATAATGTTGTTAGTAGTTGTCAAAAGTAATTTAAATGAAAGTCTAAGAATAGCACACTTTCACTAGTTCCCATCATGTGCACAAAATTCTTATATAAAATTATGTATTGTTCAGAGTGCAAATGTGGTATTTTTGGCCTTACATGAAATAAGCAAGGGCTCAATAAAAGAACCTGGTGTTCTCTTGTAAAATTGTGAATAGCTCAATAATTAATCATTGAATCAATTTTACTATGCCCACTGCATTTTACAGCTCAGAGTCTGGATGTATTTGCACTTACTGGAATCAAAGTTTTATTGCAGAGCCAACATACTGTTCCGGTTGATTTAAAGAAATGCCTTGGTACCTTGTAGGCATTAACAGATTAACAGTAATAGTGAGACAATTAAAGGCCCTTGTGCTTATTTTCTTTCTTTATTCATGTTTTCAAAAAACACAAAAAAAGGAATTCAAAGGTAATGTTAAACTCTGTATGATTTGTTTAAAACGTACTTTTAATGATCTACTAATGTCAGACAATACACTTACAATTAAAACATTATCTTAAATCAAATTTCAAAGTGTCAAAATATCATGTAGTGCGACTGTCCAGCCATAACTGTTGTTTTGGAAACGTCTTTGAAATTACCCTAAATTTATTCTGATTAATTTTCTGCACTACTTGACATGATTTCCAAAGTGTTTTGTAATCCTGTATAAAATTGCAAAGCATTTGTGTATTTATATTTCCATCACAATATACAAACAAACTTTGTCAGATGATTTCCACTTTATGAAATAAAGTGGTGCGACCATTAAGAAACTACCATTTTGGGACTTTTATGTTGAAATCCATGCAAAGATAGGACTTTGCATCATATACCAATTTGCCATTGACCCATGGAGGCATCAAGCAGGTTTGTAACTTTCTTTCAAATTTGGAAAAAAAAAAAAAAAAAAAAAAACTTTTTAATGGCTAGTATGTAGTTATCGCATTTGGTATGACCTTAAAAAAAACTTTTTTTTTTTTTTCGTTTAAGATTTATTTTTGGCCTTTTTGCCTTTTATTATGATAGGACAGATCATACAGGACAGGAAGTGAAGTGGGAGAAAGAGAAGGGAGCAGGATCAGGAAAGGTCCTCAAGCTTTGTCCTTGTGTTTTGTTTAGGTGACCAATTCTGCGCTTGTAAATTCTGACATATATGAATTAGAAATATCATGTGGTGCGACCAAATATCGTGTGGTGTGACCACAGCAGAGTGTTTTCCATTATAGATATTTGTCCCAGATTGGCAGTTTGATGATTGATGATTTATATACATAAAATACTTTATTTTAGTATCATTTAGAAGATTTTTATGCAATTTGGGTCATTTCAGACGGTTTATGTGGTCGCACATCATGTTCGCATGCAGTGAAATATGCATCACGAAGCAAAGAGGTCACTGACAACAATGCAAATACTTTGTTTCTAAACACTTTAATTACTGAGAGCATCTAAAAAAATGTTAAGCATGTTAAGGAAATGAATTCATTTCAATATAAATCATGGTCGCACCACATGACATTTTTTTTTAAAGCTATGGCCAATTCATCGAGATAAAAAACAGTAAAATCACTTTATTTTAAATTTTAATATGAATTAATGAATTTATGTGTACACAACATTTGAACAATAAACAGATATTATTATTTTTTTGTATTTTAAAATTGGCTGTCAAACTGTCGAAAATCCAAAAGTCAATGACCCATATATATGTAATTTTTATCTATTATTTATTTATTTTATTTTTTATACTTTTTTTTTTTCATTTTTAAAAATTCTTATGCATATGTAATTTATTTCTGTGCTGAAATATTTCTTATAAATGTTGACAGTTGTTAATTTTATTCATTTATAAAAAAAAATACAAAGTTCAAAAGATCAGCATTTCTTCTGTAATGTTATTTTTACTGTCACTTTTGATCAGTTTATTGCGTCCTTTATTAATAAAAAAAAAACTTCCTGACCCTAAACTTTCGACCAGTCCTTTGAAGTCGCAGCAAAGGCTAATTGATAGTGAAGTGTTTTGGGACTCTATTTTTGTGGTGCCACCAGCAAATCAGGGATATATTGTCTCATGCTATTGGTTATGTTTTGTTTTCTACAGATCCAGAATGTTTAGTCACACACATTTGCAGCTCAGGTGCTGGTTCAAAAACCTGGAACGGAGTGCCAACAAGCATATATGTCAAACCAACTACATTGAGACAAATGGAAATGCTTACAGATTGCTTTCTGCAGGTATTCTACACCAATTACAAGACACTAGTGCTCTACATTACATGTGTAGCAGCAGTTTATGTTGAAACTTTTCTGTTTTCTGCCCCCCTTTTCTGCAGCATCACATATTTCTGAAGTTCCCTTCTTTCATTTTCCGAAACAACAAAGCTCGGCACTCACTTTTCACTTTGATTTAAATAAGCGTTTAATTTGAGAGGCCCTCTGTGGTTTGGCCGCCTGCTGCTGTTTGTGCAGCGTAGTGGAGATGCTTTACGACGATAAAGCATGAGAGAAGCTTTAGTGCACTGCATCACCAAATGACTGGTGTTCTGGAGTCAGCCAAGAAATACTATAAAATCAATGTGGTCACCGGTGAAGCTGTGCGGCAGAGAGCTGAGGGTTTGGCTCTTTGCAAAAAGGCAGGCATAGAAAAAAAATACTGAGTGATTCAATGTGGCCTGTTCACAGAGTAAAAGCTGTGTGTCAACCCAGTGACCTCTTTAAAACTGTACTCCATGTGCCACTCACATCCGACCTCAACACACAGTAAGAAAAATGCTGCAGCCAGGGGCTATTTAGCGGGTGGTCTCTTGCTCTCGGCCCATTCGTAGAAGAAAAAAGCTCATGTATCAATTAGAACAACATGTCCTGTTACACTGCATTTTTTTTTGGTCAGGTTTAAATCTTGTTTCCAGTAAAAATATCAAAATATTTATTTTATTTTTTATTTTTACTTAAATTGTGTTATTTGCAAATTTTACTTCTGATGTAATCTTGTCTTCTAAGGATGTTTTATATTTTAGGAAAAATAATTTTTTGCAGTTGCCATCCCTTGAGAACAGGGACCATCGTTTACAAGCCTTGGCAGTGTGTTTATGTGTTGTGGATCATCCAGAAAAGGCCTAAAGGGAACTCTAAAAACTGCTATGGTGACACTTAGTCATTTTATAAGGACTCGGTGGGGTTGCATGCGTGCCACTTGTGAACCTGACCCCGTACCAGAAATAGCTATGAGAGACGCAATAAAAAATGCTCCATTTCAGCCATATGAAATTCATTCAAATAACAACAAAAACCTGATACACACAGAGAAAAAACACCCGAGTTTTTCCATGACAGGATAAAACATTTTCTGCCACACATGCACATAGTTATGCTAATTTTAAAAAGAAAAAGCTGTGTTTGTTAGTTAATTTTGAGGTTTTGTTGCAGACCATGATAGGCCTCGATGGACAGTCCTTTGGACTGTAATAGAATTGAATAATTCAGGTATGAATTCTTCTTACACCTGTGCTACAAGATTTCAAGAAATCTGGTTTGGGACCAATAAGTGGAATCACTAGGACCAAGAAATGCATTTAATGGCCAAAAAACTAAAATAAGCAAATCATCATAGTGCTAAATAAAACACACGTTACCTCTTGTGACTAATCACATGGTGGATTTCCAGAGGTATGTGTCGGCGGGTTGAAAAATGTTAAGCAGTCTCACATGGTTCAGAAGATAAATGGAGGGCATGAAGGTCTCTGGAAAGTGTGAACTGGGATAAATTAGTATTGGTTCTTAACTGCCAGTTAGGTGGCATGGCAGCACTTTTACTCAATTTCTTTTAGTTTTTCTTCAAGCTTTGGGGCTTAAAGCATGTGTAATTTTTTCAGTGTTAACAGATTATCGTTTAAAACTCTGCGCTGCTTGTTTAAGCATCCCAACCTGCCTGGCACAGCAACATTGAATCAACCTGTGACGCAAGTTGGAGTTAGTCTGACAAGGTGTTTAGTCTTGTTAAGGTGTTTAAAGTGGTTGCAAGGCCATTGTTAGGCTGTTGCTTGTTGGCCAAGTCAAAATTTAGCAATCCAACCAATAGTGTGAGTTTGGGGCAGGGCTACCCGAGAAAGAAGGTGTAAACTGTTGAACAGAATGAAGATGTGTATATTTTTCTTTTTTTTTTAATTATTTTTCTTATTTACAAAATAAGTTAAATTTACTCTGATATTCAAATTCAAAACGGTTTCACCCCTTAATGCATCACTAAACAAACCAAAACAAAAACCACAGCTGTGAATCAGTCAGGTAACAACACAGTATTAAGAATCAAGCATATGTAAACTTTTGAGTCATTTTTATAAATTCAACTATTATTTTCTCTCTTGTGGACTATATGTGAACCTCTTTTGTGTGAAATATCTTATTTAGGTCAGTACTACATAATAATATGCATTTTGTATGATCCCTCTTATTTTGGTACAGATTTTGCAAGGTGTAAACTGTATGTACCATTTAGGGACTAATATGTACACTTTAATATGTACACTATACTTTAGTTGATGAAATTCACAAGGTTTCACATAGACAGCAATGCTACTACAGCGTGCAAGGCCCAGAAAGGTAGTAAGATAAGTAGATAAGTCCTTACTACCTTTCTGGGCCTTAAACATGGTAGTTGCATTCTTGTCTATACAGGGTCAAAAAGCTCTTGGATTTCATCAAAAATATCTTACTTTGTGTTCCAACGATGAATGAAGGACTTACAGGTTTGGAACTACATGAGGGTGAGTAATTAATGACAATTTTCATTTTTGGGCAAACTCTTTAAGGTACTAATATGCACTGTTTAGAGGTAAATAAAGGTACTAATTGAAAAGGTACCATCCCAGTGACAGCTATTGTACCTTTTTCTCTGACAATGTAGGCCAAATAGGTAGTCCTGCCCCAAATTTACGCCATTGTTTGTATTGTTGGATGTTGGATTGCTTAAACAAATAGAGTAATGTGGAAAGTGTTTACACTCGATGAGCAGTCATGCTATGAATGGCTTACTTGTGGTTGTCTATCCATATTAAGCTGGGATGGGAAAATTATTTTATCGTTGCAAAAATACACAGTTCATCATTAAGTACCGCATGCACATTGACAGGTCTTTAGAAGTCATGCACCTGTTCCTAAACATCACAGTTGCGGTTTTTAAATGTTATATAAGCTATTATATGATTCATATCGTTCCAGCGTCACACTTCAAAGACTTGGTTTAACTTTGAGACTAACACAGCACAGTGAGAAGAGAGGGAGAGAGAGTTTGTTTGCTGGGAGTTTGATGGCATTTCAACCACTATTTTTCAAATGGACCTCAGCAGCACCATAGAGAGGGAGAAGAAAGTCATTATTGTCAGTCCAGGCATGTTTTGTTTCCTCCTCACATCCATTTCAATAAATGTCCCTGTCCCATCCAGCCGAAAGAACCTTAGCAACAGCAGGAGAGCTGGCTGTAGATGTAGGCTCTGTGCATACAAATGACCGCTGCACTTCTTCCCGGACGAGTTCAGGGACAGTTTCTGAATTCCTCAGTGTTCTGACATCAAGGCTAATATTTGTCCCCCACACAAGTATCTGAGGACAGTCTTGTTTTTCAAGTTCTCTGTGGTTCTGGATTCTGATGCTAATTTCTCCCAGACAGCTGAGCCTGTGGACCATCTGTCCTTGTTCCACCTCTCCTTTAATCAGATCATTTGGCCTGTGTGGCGTGTCCTTCCTTTTTAATATGCCGCCTGTGTGCACAAACACAGGCCTCGCTGTATCCCGCATCCCGATTTCGCTTGCCACGCCGCCTTGTGCCATGGTTTATTCTTAGTAGAGGGATGCAACCCAAGACGCCACTCATTAATTTTAGTGCACATCCCTTTGCCCATTACATGAGGTTTAGTAAGTGGATAAGTAGATAATGAACTAGTCTTTAATGCCTTGTCTTTTCTTAGACCTCTCTGCCTTCTGCAGATGTGGATGTGCCAAGTTCTGAGCATTTTTATAAAACATGGTTTGGGATTTTTGGGGGCCTGCCTTTCAATATATGGAGTATAATTGGGATACACTTTCGACATGCTTTGTCAAAGCCCATTGAGATCTTCACTGATGATTTGAGCCTTGGTTATTACGTTATTTTTTTATTGACTAGGAAGTAGATTCTTTTTTTTTTTTTTTTTTTTTTTTAAATTCAGGCATGAGTAAAATAAAATCTACAGATCAACACTTGCACTCTGATTGTATATATTCTCAGTGGTGCACATTTAAACTTTAAAATGCACTGGCAGATCAAATTCCAAACTTAAAATACATTAAACAAATGTACATTTTGTGTTTTGCTTAAACTATTTATCAGTTCTTGGGAGTTCAGTTTGTAAAATTCTGACTTTATTTACTAACCTTCATATCATTCCAAACCCACATTACTTTCGTTTTTGGGTGAAACAACCATAGAAATCATGAGGAATGGTTGCTATTTTTGGTGCAACTGCAATGAATGGGCACCGAGATTTTCAAGCTTCAAAAAGGATGCACAGGCATCATAAAAGTTCATAAAAATAGTCTGTATTTCAAATCTTTTTAAGACAAACAATAGTTTTGTGTGAGAAACAGACCAAAATGGTGACCCTGGACCACAAAACCAGTCAAGGGTCACTTTTTTTAAATTGAGATTCAGATCCATTGATGTATGGTTTGTTAGGATATGACAATGTTCGGCCGAGATACAAAATCTGGAATCTGAGGGTGCAAAAAAAATCTAAATATTGAGAAAATCGCCTTTAAATTTGTCCAAATTAAGTTCTTAGCAATGCATATTACTAATTAAAAATTAAGTTTTGTTATATTTTACGTTAGGAAATTTACAAAATATCTTCATGGAACATGATCTTTATATAATATCCTAATGATTTTTGGCATAAAAGAAAAATTGATAATTTTGACCCATGCAATGTATTTTTGGCTATTGCTACAAATATACCCGTACTACTTAAGACTGGTTTTGTGGTCTAGGGTCACAATTGTTGTAGTGCTCAAATTAGCCAACAAATCGAGTCAGAACTCTTTAATGAGACCGTTGACAAAAATATAAATTTGTAGCACACACTGTGTTCATGAGAAAAAAAGTAATGTGTGATTTATGCATAAACCATTTGAGTCAGAACACAAAAGAATGATGCATTTGATCGGGTTCTCAAGTTGGAATCACTGAGTCAGCTTTGGGGAGGGGAAGATGACAACAACCAGCGAGTTACATTTTGATTTGTTTTCCTCTCAAAGCTTTGGTGTAACTTTAAAAGACATAGAATGTAGCATTTTGATCATACTTTTAAAATCCTTTTGGAAAGCCTCAATCCCCATTCTTTATAACGGTATAAAGCTACAAGTATTTTCAATTTGAGTAAATAATGCCTCTTTTTGTATTCAGTTTGTTTCAGGACACCTCAGCCCTTGATGCACGAGCGCGGTAGAGAGTGGAGTGCATTCCTGCAGCGTTCACTTCTCCATGGCACATAACTGCACATCACACCAAGAGCCAAGCATCTCTCACCTTCGTGCTAAGCATAGCTGGGCTAAGTTTAGATGCAGTCTATGTAAATCAAGCCTGAATGAAAACCCACCTTTCTTGTGGTCTCACCTACAAAGCTTGGCTTTCAGTAAAAGGAAAGTCCTGGTAAAAGTCAAAGAAAAGGGAGGGAATGTACTTTGCAACACCTCTAGACTGCTAAATATTCTGGGACGTGGGGCAAAGCGCTGCTTTTAGACATTTTTTCCCCTCCGAACAAATTTTCAGAGTGTGTTTTCTCTCGCCTTTTAAAAGAAGTGGTCTTGGAGGTGTTGAAATACCTCGCATTATCATGTGTTGTACAGATGTTGGGTGAAGCAGACAGAACTCGGAGCCTAGCAGAGGAATTGAATCTGACATGTATTTATCCCATCTACCTTTTTTCCCCACGGAGACGAGCGTTCGAATAATAACGCCAGAGTTTTTGACGTCCATCTGTAATCACTTTCGACAACATATTATTTGCTTTTGATGATGTTGGCCGAATTAGTTTGCGTTAGCACCGTTTACAGTTTCTCACACGCACCTTTGCTTTGTTCCATTTCCCTTCTGTGTGTTTTCAATGATGTGCGTAGGTTCCGAGCCATAAAACTCGAAATAATTCAAAACAAAGAGGATAAGATGCTTTCCAGGGGGACATACCACTGACATGGACTTGCGCAGAGAGCACTGAAAATAGACCGCTTCGCTATGGTCGACTGGGCGCAGCCAGTACAAGATGCAGTTCACCACGAAGCCAACAGGGACAAATCGACACCAGAGCCGAGGTGCAATGTTCTGAAAAGGCCAATCGTCTTGTTTATTTCCTAGGCCGTGTTTTGCACAGACAGATATGTAAATGTTTACACGTGTGGATGACTGTAGGGGCGGGGGAGACGAGTGATGCGAACCCCTCAACTCTGACCCCGGGTGGGTCGCCTCCCATTTGGATGGTACTGTATGAACTCCGGGCCCTTTCTGCCTGCTGTCAAGCACAGATGTTCCTGAGAACATCGCCTGAGAGCGATAGATCAGGTCCATTTGTCATTTTCTTAATCATTATGTTACGCCCCTAGATTTGTCCCTGAGGAAGCATCACCATGGAACACACACAAACAGAGGCTGCGGCCCAATCTCGAATGTGGTGACAAGCGAGGCAGCCTCTTAGTGGAGCTCCAGACTGGAGGTGTTGCATATTCCGCGTGCCCGGACGCTCACTGGATTACCGACGGGGCAAATAATGAGTTTTGGCCCCGCGACGACAGGCTATTTGAACAGCGATGTCGTGCATCAGTCTTTTTCAAACAACTCTGCGCTCCCAGCGTTAATGTTTACGCATCGCTCGCTGGTGTTTTCCTCCCGGCTACAGGCTTTTCAATGAAAACTCTGCTTCTGGCCCCGTGCTAGTGTGTGTGATTAAACATCTGTCCCTTTGAAACGCAAGTCTGCGAGACGAATTATTCGATACTGGAGGTCGGAGAAGGAGGGGAGCGGAATCTAGCGCGGCTGGATGTAAACACTCAGCTCAAATGCCCGGCCGTCCTTCTCAGGCGATAATTATTCCAGTGATAGATTGATCGAGTGATGTGTTGTTTGTTAAGAGCACAGGTCGGAACTGCGTGACGTGAGTTGGAGTGGAAATGACAGATTGTTGGACCGATGCGCTGTCCTATTTGCAACATGTGTTTTTTAATATCTGCATTCTCCAGATGACTAACCGCTTTTGGGGTGGTCAGGGTTCGCATCGCACGGCAGCGCGATTCAGATCATGTGTGAGTAAAATCGGTTACATCCAAACAGACATGGAGAGAGAAATATGATAGGCATTGCTCATCTGATACGCAACAGATGCCCTGTATTTAAATTCGGTGGAAGTGTAAACATGCTTCTGTAATGCAATATGTAAATGAGGTTTTGCTTTGTTCACAACAGCACAGATTGGCTGCCGCAATTAAAGGGATCGTTCACCCAAAAATTAATCAATCACACTTATGTCATTCCAAACCCGTAAGACCTTCGTTCATCTTTGGAACACAAATTAAGATATTTTTGATGACACGTCTGACACGCAACTGACACGTCAAGGCCCAGAAAGGTAATACTTTTTGTTTTCTTTGCACCCAAAAGTATTCTTGATGCTTCAACATTACGGTTGAACCATTGATGTGACTATTTTAATGATGTCCTTATTACCCTTCTGGGCCTTGAACATGTCAGTTGCATTGCTGTCAATGCAGGGTCAGAAAGTTCTTAGATTTCATCAAAAATATTTGAATTTGTGTTTTGAAGGTCTTACAGGTTTGGAACGACATGAGGGTGAGAAATAATGACAGAATTCTCTTTTTAGGGTGAACTATCCCTTTAACAATTGCGCACCAAATGCACTGTCTTTAAAACTGGTGCAAACACTTGTTTTATTGTACACTACCAGTCAAAAATTTTTAAACAGTAAGGCCCCAATCAGACAGAATGGGTTTTTTCAGTGAGAGGTGCCTTTTTTGTATTGTTTTCTATGGCCACTGAGCGTTATGTGCGCTGTTTATGTGCCCCGCCGCCTCGCGTTTTAACCGCTTGCTGCGCCTCGCATTTTTGCTGGAGCGCTCTGAGCACCTGAAGTTGAAAAAAAAGCAACTCTGAGCAGAAAAGCGCCCGACGATCGCATTTTTTTCCATTGTCCAATCGAATGAATTGAGAGGCGGGCCTTCCGTTGTGGTGACGAAAGTTTACTGCAGTGATGGAGAAAAACTTTTGGTGTCTATCGCGGGTTACTGTACTGTATTTTTTTTTTTTAAAAAAAGGTTTTTGCTAATATGACAGTTTACTTAACAGCAAAAACCAAAGATTTTAGAGCGCTCGCACTATAAACCTTTGATTAGACTGACAGTGCGGTGCGCCTCGCGTTTTTAGACCTAAGGTGCCGATCACACCGAACGCATTTTGTAGGTCTAAAAACGCAAGGCGCACCGCACTGCCTTATTTTGGTGACTTTTAAAAAAAGAGCGGTGCGTTGTGGTTTTTTATGTTGCTAGGCAACCTTCAAATCAGCCGTCCTGTCAGTCTAATCAAAGGATTATAGCACGAGCGCTCTAAAATCTTTGGTTTTTAGCTGTTAAGTAAACTGTCATATCAGCAAAAACCTTAACACATACAGCTCCGGGTTACCCACGATAGACACCAAAAGTTTCTCCTCCATTACTGCAGTCTCTGGACTTTTTAGGCAGTGCGGTTAAAATGCGACGCGCCCGGGGCGCATAAACAGCGCGCATAACGCTCACTGCCCATAGAAAACAATTCAAAAAAGGCGCCTCTCACTGCAAAAATGCGCTCTGATCGGGGCCTAAAAAATGCGTTCGGTGTGATCGGGGCCTAAGATTCTCTTTTGCTCACCAAGCCTGTATTTATTTGATCCAAAGTACAGCAAAAAATAGTAACATTTGGAAATATTTTTACTATTTAAAATAACTGTTTTCTTTTTGAATATATTTTAAAATGTAATTTATTCCTGTGATTTCAAAGCTGAATTTTTAGCATCATTACTCCAGTCACATGATCCTTCAGAAATCATTCTAATATTCTGATTTGCTGCTCAAAAAAAGATTTATTATTATAATTATGCCTTTTTTCAGGCTTCTTTGATAAATAGAAAGATTAGAAGAACAGTATTTATCTAAAATAGAAATCATTTGTAAAATTATAAATGTCTATGTCATCACTTTTGATCAATTTAAAGCATCCTTGCTAAATAAAAGCAAGGAAATTGTGTGACACTGAAGGCTGGAGTAATGATGCTGAAACTTTTTGAAAATTTTTACTGTTTTTGCTGTACTTTGGATCAAATAAATGCAGACTTCATGAGCAGAAGGGACTTTAAAAAACATTAAACATCTTATTGTTCAAAAACTTTTGACTGGTAGTGTATGTAAATTAGGAAAATTTGCTGTATGAATTAAATCTTCCTTTTATAATTGTGATGCACTATTTAAACAGATTTCCATTCTAGGATATTTAAATCAGGACAATTATTCAATTATTAATGTAAATTAGATTTTGCTTTGTTCGCGAAAGAGTGAAATTTGGTTGTGAAAGTTGGCCTCCATTCTACACTGTGTAAATTAGGCAAAATTTCTATGTAATTCTGATTTCATGTTGTTTGCAGAAGTACTATTTGGCTGATGCAATTACACTACAGATGCACTGTATTTAAATTTGGTGAAAAAGTACAAACACACATCTACTTTAGATTATGTAAATCAGGCAAATGTTCATAAATTAGATTTTGCAAAAACACTATTTGGTCGCTACAACTGACGTCACTCTTTACTTCATGTGCAGTAGGTGAAAAACAGATTTTCTGTTAATAGAGATGTTCATGTTGAACAAGGTTCAATACAAGTTTGGATTCACAGTTCATTGCAAAAAAAACTCTTTACTTCATGTGCAGTAGGTGAAAAACAGATTTTCTGTTAATAGAGATGTTCATGTTGAACAAGGTTCAATACAAGTTTGGATTCACAGTTCATTGCAAAAAAAAAAAAAAATGCATGCATGCATGCAAAAAACAGCATTTAAGTGAGAACAATTAATGTTTACCGATTTCCGCTCCTAAATGTTTTAACTGTTTTCATTTCTTTAAAAATAACTGTTTATAATTGCATTCTATTGCGTAGTGCCCGCTCAGTGTTATCAAGTTCAAACATGCTGCAATGATATCGCATGTGAACGCAACTAGTTTTGTGAGCAGCAAGTTCTCCCCCAAACAATTTGGCTAATAGAGGTCTATTAGTGGTGGGTCCCTACAAAGTCATAGAGTGTGGAACAGGAAGTGTTAACATCTGGGCAGCTGGCGTATGGCGTGGCAGTGAACTGCAGCACTGAACTCTCTCTCTTCCTCTCATGTTGAGTGAAAACAAACACAACTCTCATGTTTTTGCCTGCTGTATCGGGGTCGAGGAGGTTTGTCTGGCTGCTCGGTGAGCGACCTACAACACTTTTCCTCTCTGATGTCCCAGTCTGGTTATTGGGGGTCAGGAATGCACCGTGTTTGTTTGATTTGCATCACGTCGTGTTCCCCAACATGAAACGGAACTCATTAGGAGACTAATGTGCCGGAGAACTGTCATGCAATTCGACTTGACTGGAAATTCGTGTAGGCTGAGCTAGACATGGTCCAAATAGGTTCTCATAAAAAGATTGTGTTTATTATCATGATGATGATGAACAGATTTGTCTGGGCTAAATCAACCATGACTACTATTTTTGTTGGTATAATATGACTTATTAGTAACATGTAGAATAAGTGTACTTTTATGTCACTTTGTTGTCCTAAAAACATTCGTTTTTACTAACATCCTTGATTTACAAAAGTTTTGGGAGTAACATTTTTAATGTTTTTTAAACAAGTTTCTTATGCTCATCAAGGCTGTGTTTATTTGATCAAAAATACAGAAAAAATGTAATATTGTGAAATATTATTACGATGTAAAATAATGTTTTTCTATTTTAATTTACATTAAAATCTAATTTATTCCTGTGATTAAAGCTGCGTCATTACTCCAGTATTCAGTGTCACACGATCCTTCAGAAATCATTCTAATATGCTGATTTATTGTCAGTGCTGGAAACAGTTGTGCTGTTTAATATTTTTTTGGATCCCTTGGAACTCTTTGATGTATAAAAACAGCATTTATTTAAAATATAAATCTTTTCTAACAATAAACACTACTGTTCAAAAGTTAGGGGTCATTACATTTTTATTCTTTCTTTTTTTGAAAGAAATTAATACTTTTATTCAGCAAGAATGTGTTAAATTGATAAAAAGTGATAGCAAAGATATTTTGAATAAATGCTAGGGCTGTCAGTCGATAAAATTTTTTTAATCTAATTAAATACATGATGTTTTGATTAATTAATCTAATTAATCGCAAAATAAATTTGACTGAAAATACCCACAAAAGATTATTTAAAGCTATTTTTGTGTTAAATGAGAAAGTATCAAGTAGACATGAGAAATTGTAGCTTTAGAAAGAAATATTTAATTTGATTTGACATCAGCTATCCCTTTAATGTTTTTATTTTTCTTTCTTTATTTTTTAATGAAATTAGGCTCTAAATAAGAAACTAAATCTGCCAGCAGGTGACGGTAAATGTGTTCGATTCGTTCAAACGGCTGATTCATTCAGGAATAAAGTACATGGCTCTGAAACACTGGCTCACAGGGTTCGTTCAAAATGCGGATTCATTCAGAAACTAAACACAGCTGTGTTGGTCAGATTCTGCTGTGGCTTCAAAGTTAATATGTTCTTTGCAAAACTGAGCAAAACCACATAGTATATAGTTTTTTTAAATATAACACACTACCAATGTCTTATTTAGTGACCTGTTGTATAAAATCACATATTAAGCTTGTGATAGATAGTTGTAATAGACAAAATCAATTATTAATGTAAATTAATAATCAGCACTTGTGTCAATTTCACAAGTTTCCTACGTCCCATGAGGCCTTGCATCAAAAGTGGGAGCGTCTTCCGGTTCAAAGTAAACAAGCGGGAGGTGACACTCATTCATTCAACAGCTGACAGGAGTGACAGGCAAATAAGGCCTCGTGAAGCACCGAGACTTTCCTCTGACTGTTTCGGGAAAAGATTCAAAGCGTCGAGAGTGTCGAATACAGCGTGATCTGGTGGTTAGTAAAAAATAAAGCAGCCAAAAGCCTGTGAAGCTCAGTGCCATTAAATGCCACTACGAATATCAATATGATGTAATAGAAGAATAATGTACACATATATTAATTGCATATGGCATATATTTAATTTTCCTGAAATTATTTGTATTATGCATATTACTTGTATGACTGGGTATTTAAAAATGTAATTATTAAAAAGGTCCCAAAGAAAATGTACTCGCAAAGTAAGATCTGGGAGTCGAACATTAAGACACCAAAGTGAATCGCGCACATGACTGGACAGAAAGTGAGGCTTCTACGAAATGGATTTCTATGTTAACAAGCCTCGAATCGAGGCTTCATGTGGCATGCCCTTTAACACAAAATCTGATGTCTCGGTTCAAATGTCATTTCAATAGTTGACAGTCATTCGAGATTTAGCAATTCAAACTTGCTAATGATGTAGGAACACAAATTCGAAAAGCATATGTCGTCCATAAGAACGTTATGACATCTCTCATAAAGGTGTGCATCTTTACAAAAGTAAACAATGGTCTAAAAAACACATTAGCTCCATATAATAGACTGCTATGGTGCCCGATTTTGAACTTCCAAAATGCAGTTTAAATGCGGCTTCAAACAATCCCAAATGCGGCTGTAATCGATCCCAGCCGAGGAAGAAGGGTCTTATCCAGCGAAGCGATCGGTTATTTTCATAAAAAAATAATACAATTTATATACTTTTTAATGTTAAACACTCGTCTTGTCTCGCTCCGCCTGAACTGTTTTTTTTTTCCAGTTCATGACAGTTAGGGTATGTCGAAAAACTCCAATCTCATGTTGTCCCTCAACTTAAAAATCGTCCTACATCGTTTTACCTTTTTTGTTAAGGGTGTTTGACCTTCTTTGCATGTTCACTTTGCAAAGACTGGGTCTGTGCTTCTGCAGTGATGTAGGATGATTTTGAAATGACTTTTGAAGTTGAGGGAGAAAATACGATTGGAATTTTTTGACATACCCTAACTGTCTTGAACCAGAATACACAGAGTTCAGGGAGAGCAAGATAAGATGAGCTTAAAGATTAAAAAGTATTTAAATTGTATTTTTTAATGAAAATAACCGATCGTTTTGCTAGATAAGACCCTTCTTCCTCAAATGCAATTAAATTTTAAATGCAGGGCGGAATATTTCAAGTTTGCAGGGCACTTACTTTTGAATAAAACAGACATCTGAGATACACACAAAATGTGCAGAGTGGTGGTTCACTTACATGATCAACTGGCTGAGATCAAGCTATAGTGTGTTTATTTTATCTGGCAGATATATCAGTGCCAACTAGTTATTAAAAACTGCAAAAGACAAATCAATTCGGTTCTGTGTGTGGTACGATAGAAGGCGGTTGTATGATTTCTGTGAGTGTGTATTTGTCGTGTTCTGGCCACATGACTGAGCGCTCAAAAAAAACACAATGGATTCAAACATTAGTGCATTTATTCTAAGCAAGTGCAGGCTGTTCTTAAAAATATTAACGCAAATACAGTCGTTTTTTTTCTCTGGTGATTTGTATTTGTTGTCATTGTACGCTACATAGCGTGTCCTAAAACATGGTGGTGACTACCCACAATGCAATGCGCAGTAAGGTAGATTCCCATTCTCTATTGCTCCCCATATGATATCCTGTGATATATATAAATATGAAAAAAAACACACAAAAAGCATTTTATGCACCAGTATCTTGATTTTTAAGGCATAACTGCATTTGTGGAGTCATATTTGAGCAGGGATGTAAATTAGACAAGAAGAAATCTCAGATTGAGCGATTAAGGTGTTGTGTTACTGGATGTAATAATGAATATAGTGGTCGTCATTTACTCCCGACAACTGAGCCACTGAAGATGCAGTGGATTACGTTTGTTTAAATGCGCCTCCCGATCTACATATATCCGTCTATGTTCGTGCAAATCATTTGTGATCCAGCTTCACTACAGCAGATGTGAGTATAAGGTTTTTTGTTTTTTTTTTATGAATCTCTGCAATCACCTTTCCTAATAACGTGCTAGTTAGCAAGTTTCGCGGCTAAGTAAACAATCTCTCAGAGCAGCTCATCACTCCATAGAGAGAAGAGAGGGGCGGGGCGAGCAGAGCTCAGTTGCATTTAAAGGAACAATCCCTCAGAATGGGCATCCGATGACCCCTTTAAGAGTGGAGTAATGGCTGATGAAAATTCAGCTTTGCATCACAGCAATCAATTATATTTTAAAGTATATTCAAATAGAAACCATTACTTTATATTGTAATAACATTTGTAATATTACTTTTTTTGTATTTTTGATCAAATAAATGCAGCCTTGATGAGCGTAAGAGACTTTAAAAACATTACAAGTCATACTATTCCCAAACTTTTGAATGGCAGTGTAGTTGTCAACAGAATGTGTTTGGTGGCCCAAAAAAACATTTGGACACTTTAGGGCATTTAAGTGTCACTTAAAGTTTAAGAATGTCATCGCAGATACCATCAGACCAAGTTGCAACTGCAAACAAATGATGTCAGGACTTTTATCAAAATTTCATGTTTTTTTGGCCCAGAACATGCAAGAAATGTCTCCATTGCACCACCACCAGAATTTAAACCCTAGCATTTAAAAGCTGAAATCAAGATAAACCAGATCAAGCAAATGGTTGTGCATAAAAAATCTGTGTAGATAAGCAATTTCTGAAATATCAAACCAGCCCCTCTGGCACCAACAACAATCACAGTGTTCAAAGTCACTGTGTCTACATGCCTAATTGTTGCTGATTGACTGATTGGATATTTGCATTAGCTTGCAGTTTTTTTAGTCTTTGTTTAAATTGTGCTCATGCCTTTTTTTAACCTAATGCAATGACATCCTTATTTTGTATTTATTTGTTTTAGTAGCCAAGTACTTTTTGGAGCCACTAAACATCTGATATGCCGCAGTTGACCTCAACACAGGTAGGCTAAATGTCAGTGTTGTTTTGTAAAAGACCCTTAGACTGGATCTACCCTGGAATTGCTGTTTGTCAAGTCCAGCATTGGTTTAGTGAAAGTATTTGACATTATGAAGCAAATGGGAAAAGATTCCATTACAAATATTTTAATGGCCCTCTAATAATTCAATTTAATGTGGTCAACCACAGTGTTTCTTTTAGAGAAATGTTGAGAATTTTTATATCCCTGCATTCCCTAACATAAAATCTTCTTGGTGTCGGTTGTATTTGACTTGGGTTACTTTAAAGAAGCCTGCTGAGATCACTTAAAAAGTGCAGTTTTCTTTGCTGTTTTGACATGTTTTGTGTTGAAACTGAAATATGGGTGTCTATTAATTAAGGTTTGTTCAAAAATAGTTTTTTTGTTTGTTCTTGTGTGTGATGTAACTGTATATGTTTCAAATGTTTAGCAACCTACCCCCAAAAAAGTTGTTATCATAGTACACAATCAGAGTAACTGCCAACAGACGTTAGATTTAGCCTAAGATGTAGCTTTAGAAAAAGTATTTAGCTCAATTCCTGGAAATCCTTGCCAGTTTGATGATTAGCATTGCAAGGGTGGGACAGCTTTTTGTCTGACCTTTTTAAGCAAATAACAAAAGCATGACACTGATTAGATGCCATTACCGTGATGATATTGTCAGTGGTGAGCGTTTAATGTGCTTTTATCCCTGTGCGCAGAAACTCAGTGCACTTATTTTATTAGTAAGATATGAGGTTATTACATTACAGCCATTTCAAAGCTTACTATTTGACTTTTTTTTTTTTTTTTTTTTTTTTTTTTTTTTTAAATCAATAGGATATATTTTCATATGCATATACACAGGATTCATAAACATAAACCGATACTTATATCTGGTTGAAGCACCTTGGTGCTAATGTAACTGTGGAAGATTTATAGGTCACAGTGGGTTTGTCTTGCCCTCGAAGACACCCTGATCTGAAATGTGTGATTCAGAACAGAATGGAAGGAATTAAGGGTGTCATTGGGCCGGCGTGCATCTAAACATTGTAGTCATCCCAACTTGGTTATCTCACTAACTTGCACTGGCCAAAATTTACAGCATTGGTCAAGATTTAATTTCAGATACCACATGATCACTGTAATAAGCATGAGATGCTGCAAAGGTCAAATGAGACATTTTGAGGTTTATCTGATGCTTGTTTTCGTATAACTGTGTTGAGATTTATGAGATGCTTTATGGACTTATGATTTTCCATCTCAAATCGGTGTCATTTTGCACTGATTGTGGACACGGTCAACCTCTTTCAGTGTACGAGCACATGTATGCAACGCACCCTGAAGATTGCCTCAGATCTTTTCATCTTAGAATTTCTCTGACAGCCAGTAGAGGGCAGTGTGACTTGAGACCTTCAGATTCAGAACTTCGAGTCCCTGAAAGCACTGAAATATCTGCACAGTTTATCCTAGGAGTACAGATACATAACTTTAGTAGGTTATCTCTTTTATTACTTTGGAAGATAACCTTAGGAGTCTGTTTTTAGGAACACTTTTGTATCTGACTCTTGAAGATTGTTCATTCATGCCTCATTCTGTACTAGCAGTTTTGCAGTTGCCCTATGCTGTGGAAATCAAGTGTCTCTCAGGGATTCTGTTTTTTTGTCTTGCCCTTTTGAACACTGCATATCCATGTAAACTGGCTCTCCACACATTTGCCCATTCTATGTTTACTTACCAGAATCAGAAAATAAACACTGCACTGGCTCCACTGTAATCAACCGGTTATGTACACAAGTAATTTAGTTATTTCATGGAGTGTTTAAAGGGATTTTGCATTCCAGACAACTGAGTAATACGCCCAAAAGTATCAACCTTGTGTTTTGGAATATGACGATTCAAAACTCGAGAAGTAAAGATGCTCATTATATTTTCATCATAGACATCATATATGACTTTATTTTATATATATTATAGATGAATAGAATTGTATTTAATTTATATTATCATATTTTATATTTAATTTAGTAGTTTTATTTTAGAATTATGAATTATAGAATTAAACTAGAATTTATTGTGGAATTATAGAATTTTCTTTAATTTTGTATTGCCATATTTTCAATTTATTTTGTTTTAGATTTATGAGATCTCATGAATTATTATAGAATTATAAATTTAATTATTTTATTTTATTGCTATATTTTATATTTTATTATGAAGCAGACCATTATATTTTCATCATGGATTAGTGGATTAATAGAATTGTATTTCATTTCATATTGTAATATTTCACATTTAATTAAATTAATTGTATTTTAGAATTTTGAGATTTATTTATTCTGTGATAAATAATAAAATCTCAAAATTCTAAAATAAACTTAATTTAATTAAATGTGAAATGTTACAATATGAAATGAAATACAATTCTATTAATCTACTAATCCATGATGAAAATATAATGGTCTGCTTCATAATAAAATATAAAATATAGCAATAAAATAATAATATATTTTATTATGAACTTAGAATTTTTTTTTTCATTTTGTTTTGTCATATTTGATATTTCACTGTAGAATTTAGAGATCTTGTTGTTTTATTATAAAATAATTAATTGTTTTATTTTATTGTTGTATTTTAAAAGTTAGAATTGTATTTCATTTTATATTGCCATAATTTAGCTTTATTTTATTTTAGAATTATGAGATCTTATATTTATTATTTATTGCAGAATTATAGATTTAATTAGTTTATTGCTATGTTTTATATTTTATTATGAAGCTGACAATCATATTTTCATCATGGTCATATTTTATTTTATTTTTTATTACAGATGAACAGAATTGTCATATCATGTCATAACAGAATCATATTTTATATTTAATTAAGTTAATTGTATTTTAGAGTTATTAGGTCTCGTTATTTATTACAGAATTATAGATTTAATTAGTTTATTGATGTATTTTATATTTAATTATTGTATTTTGTATTTCACTTTATATTATCATATTTTATATTTAATTACATTTATTTTATTTTAGAATTATGAGATACTGTATTATGTATTACAGAATTTTGTTTTATTTAATTTTATGTTTTGTCAGATTTTATATTTCATTGTAGAATTTTGAGATGTTGCTGTTTTATTATAAAATGTTATTTCATTTTATTTTTATATTTTGATTTATGGAATTTTATTTGATTTTATATTGCTGTATTTTAGATTTATTTTAGAATTATGAGATCTCATTATTTATTACAGAGTTATAGATTTAATTATATTTTATAATTTATTATGAATTTTATTTAATTTTATGTTTTGTCATTTCATTGTAAAAGTCTGAAATGTTGTTTTATTGCAAAATTATATATTTAATTTTATTGTTGTAGTTTAAATTATGGAATTTTATTTCATATTTTATATTCTGTTAATTAAATTAATACATATTTATGTATTTCCATTATTGTATTTTATATTTAATGTATGCTATTAAAATAGAATATCTTGTTACAAATGTAGAGTTATGTGATTCCAGCTTTTAAACAAAGGAAATGAATAGTTTCCACTGATTCAATATTTAGGTAACCACATTTAGATGACAAAGTGAGTGTGTATAACCTGAGTAAGAATATGTGGTCAACTCCCTGGTGACTTGTGCCTAGAGTGGTGGAAAGGGAGGGACGGCCGCGTGGCTTTGCGAAGAGGAAGACACCCCCTCCCGTCCTTAGTCACTCGATCCTCTTCCTGTCTAAAGAAAGGGAGGATGAGAGAAACGGGGGTTAATGCTTGCATAGAAAGAGTGTAAGACTAAACTGATGCTTTCTTCTAGCTCATCTGACCTTTGGCCCAAATAAAAGGTTTGATAACCGAGACAGTTATCCGAGGTTAATGTGAAGGGACCCCATGGCTTCCAGATGTCACATGCACCAAGCAAAAAGTAATCGGCCAACTTGAAAGACTCTTTCTCAAAATTGCTGACCATGTATTTTTAGGCCAACAGGAAAACATGCTAACAGGATATCCATAATTATCTGCCCATGTGCGACCCAAACCGAAAACTATTGTCTCTGGAAGCATTTGTGGAGACCAGAAGAAGGTTTTAAATGGGTGCCCACTTCAGATGATTGTTTGTGGAAGCCTATCCTGTTCAAACGCCCACTTGTTCTGCCTCATCCTGTTCATCATGGAGAAACAGGCCACTCTTGTTTTAATAAGTTTATGATTCACTAGTTGGAAGAACAAAATCCCTGCCAGTTGCCCTTCAAAAAACGCCATCTACGTGGTGATTGAATACTAAGATCGCCATAACAGAATGAATCACTTCCCACTCTTGTTGACCAGAGTTTTCAGTGGGCATTAGGCAGTTGTGAACTCACTGAGACGTATGCTAAACGTTAACCCGCCCGGGGATGCCTCGGTACGTAAGCCCTGCTCGCGTCTGCAGGCAATTATGAGATGTTCTTTAGAGATTGTAGCGTAGCTGCTGCCTCGCAGCTTGGGGAACTGATGACAGATTAATTTGACTTCAGCTCGGCAACTCCTAGGCCCAGACGGCTGGAAATGGCTAGCGTGGGAGAGAGTGGCAGTGTGCGCGGATTTCCTGCCATGCTCTTGCCTCCTGGAGAACGTTCTCCCAGAAGGGGAATGAAAGGCGAACTGGGCTGAGTGCTTCCTCTGTGCGGGGCTGCAGCTGCTTGACTGAGGGCTTTTTTTTCTTCGACAAGTGCTTTGTCAGCATGCCACTGCGGGCCGAGACACAGTAAGTCTGACTCGGGCCGGAGACTGAATAACACTTGAGCGTTCTCGAAATGTAAAATCCTAACATGTCCTCAACCTAAAGAGGTTGTACACTGACACAATAGAACAAATGAGTGCCCAATACCAAGTAATGCCTATCAAAAGTTGGTTTTTGCTGAGGGATGGAATATGAAATGAAAGTATATGACATTGTATGTGATCTTCGATGGTTGCGTCTTTTGTATTGTGGTTTGATGGTATTGCTTGTGCCTCAATAAAAGGCGGAGGGCTCTAACTTCCCTGAGAAATGAGCCAATGGAGGTTTTGAGCTTCTAGCATTTCCTGCAGCGCTAACCGCAACATTGATTTACAAATCACAAACAACCACAAATCACGGAATAAATCGGCATCATCTGGGATGCAAGCATGTCTTCCAACCAGAAACCCTGACCTTAAATGATACCCTTCATTAAATGCAGGGCTGCAGTTTGCATTAAAATGTTGGATGTCAGCTCTTTAGTTCTGGTTTTGTTGGCCAAGAAGATTTCTCTGAAGATTCTGTCAGTTTGAGAAAAAAAAAAAACATTATAAAATATATATATATATATATATATATATATATTACATGAGCCCCTTGTTTGTCCTGAACAGTTAAACTTCCCGCTATTCTTCAGAAAAATCCTTCAGGTCACACATATTCTTTGATTTTTCAGCATTTTTGTGTATTTGAACCATTTCCAAAAATGACTGTATGATTTTAAGATCCATCTTTTCACACTCTTTTCACATCTGTTCAAACGCTCACTGATGCTCATAAAGCAAAAAATATGCATTAAGAGCCGAGGGTGTAAACTTTTGAACAGTATGAAGATGTGTACATTTTTTTGCCTAAATATCATGTATTTTTTTTCATTAAGTACTGCCCTTCAGAAGCTACAGAAGATACTTAGATGTTTCCCAGAAGACAAAATAAGTTAAATTTTTACATTGAAAAATCTTAATGCGTAGTTTTGCCTTCTGACGCATCAGTGAGCACTGGAACCTTCTGTAATAGTTGCATATGAGTCCCTCAGTTGTCATCAGTGTGAAAAGATGGATCTCAAAATCATACAGTCATTGCTGGAAAGAGTTCAAATGCCCAAAAATGCTGAAAAACCAAAGAATTTGTGGGATCTAAAGGATTTTTCTGAAGAACAATGGGCAGTTTAACTGTTCAGTACAAACAATGGACTCATGAACAACTCTCACTAAACAAACAAAAAAACAGCTGTGGATCATTCAGGTAAGAACACAGTATGAAGAATCAAGCGTATGTAAACTTTTTAACAGGTAATTTTTAGAAATCCAGCTATTATTTTCTCTTGTGGACTACATGTAAACGTCTTTTATGTAAAATATCTTATTCAGGTCAGTACTAAATAAAAAATAACATGCATTTTTTTATTCCTGTGATACCAAAGTAGAATCATAAGATATTACTTAAGTCTTCAGTGTCACATGATTTTTCAGAATTTTTTTTAAATTTGCTGATTTTTGTACTTTATTTAAAAAGTGTACTAAAATGTCATTACATTTACCAAACAATCTAATCAAGCCAAAGACTGCATTTTTTTCAACATGTTTGCTTGTGTATATGGCTCATTTAGTTCTGCCAAGGTCCAGATAAAGGTTATGTTTCTGAACCCTATATGGACCTTTTGCATAGATCCAGCATGGGTGACATAATTGGAATAACAACAGCCCATTTTTGGATGACTATGTCATCAACACTTCGAGAACACCAGCACCAACAGAATTTTCTCCACCTGAGCTAAGAGTGCTGATTTCAACATTTTCAAACCCAACAGCCTCTAACAGGAAATACATTTATTCCACAGCTATAAAACCGACTCCCATGTGTCACATGATAGAAATAATGGGTAAAAAAAAAAGCATTACAACTCCCCAGCACCATCAGTGCGGATGCCCTGAGTGGTGTTTGAGGAATGCAACGGTTTTAAACACTGAACAAGTTGAACGACAACATGTGTTTGTGTGCGATGAGATGAAATTTAAACTGCAGTCCCCAGATGAAAGAAAAAAAAATGTTTATTGTAAATCTGAAAATGCTACCTTTATAAACCAGTGAAAATTGGATTAGTTTGTTCGTTGAAAGAGGCAAACAAACCAAAGTAGACTTGGAGCGGCACAACGGAACATTTGAATAATACAGTATGGCTCAGTGTTTACCTGTTTTTGTTTTCAGATAATTTCAGAGTTGTTTAAATCAGTAGTTCTCAGCATGTGTGATGAATTAAGATATTCCAAGTACCAACTAAGCTCTACGCAGCTGGTATAAGAACTGTTGCACTTTATTATGCATCATTAGATGCACAAATTTATATGATAAATAGTAAATATAGGGCCCAAAATTCCTAGCGACACCCATGACTCACCCTCATGTTGTTCCAAAATTGTAACACCTTCGTTCATCTTCAGAACACAAATTAAGATATTTTTGATGAAATCCGATAGCTTTCTGACCCTGCGTAGACAGCAATGCAACTACCACGTTCAAATCGGTAACGATAATTATCGTGCGATATGAATGTCCTCGATAAAGGATAACAGGAGTTCGATAAATGTTCAATATAATGTTTAGTCGGCAAAGGCGGAACAAAAGACCGTTAGTCAAAGCGCGCCACTCGGACCGTTTATCCGCTCAGATCAAAGTTCAAATGACGGAATGGCGCGAACTTACTAGAGCAGATACGTTCACTCTTGATGAGTCTCGGTCACCAAACAGCGCCAGTGTGAAGCGATTGAATTCAGTGTAGAACACAAAAGACTCGGTTTATAGCCAGATGAAACAGCTTTGACAAACAGGAGAAACGCAGGGCGCAAGGACACAGTCAGAAGGCTTTTTAATCTATAATCACCATCACATACCATATATTTACTGTAGTAGCACTAACTTCACAGTGGTATTGTGTCGGAAATGTGGGTATATTTGTCTCGAATTTTAATTATATTATTAATGTAGACATGTATTAAATGTATTGAATGAAGAGTAATGTAATAAAATTACAGTATTTTTGTGATTTAAGTTGCATGCATTTACACTAAATGTATTTAGATTACTGTTTTTCATACAAATAACTAAGAACCATATTCAATTTTTGCCATGGTATGAGGTGCTATATTTGTGGTTTTAACCCTTATTATGATGATCTATGGATGATACTATGTAAGAGCAATGGTTAATTAAAAAAAAAAAACTCGAAACAGTCAGAATAATTACATTTCATTATATAAAAATGAGGTTGCTACCATTTTTACAGATATTACTGATTTTGATAATGAACATAAATCTACATCTGCACCCTAACACAAGCTACTGTCAAATGTGTATTTCTAAGAGACCAAAAATGTTATATTATTATCATTATTATTATTATTATTGTCAGGTAACACAAACCTGTTTCTTGATTTAGACAATATTACTCATTAAAATATTAAAAACTAAGAAATTATTTTTTTCTATTAAGATATTTATTTTGTTAAGGAAAAATGGCTGGAAAAAGTGTGAAGAATTCAAAAAACATGAAGTGTTTGTCATGTTCTGACCATAAATAATATTTTAACATTTAACATAACTTTCACATTGTAGCAAAAATCTGCCTTTAAACTTGAAAGAAATAAAAAAAATTGACATTTATCGTGATAATTATTGATATCAACTGATAGAAAAAAAATATTGTTGTGATATTTTTTTGGCCATGTCGCCCAGCCCTATGTTCAAGTCCCAGAAAGGCAGTACTGACATCGATGATTCAACCTTAATGTTATGAAGCTATGAGAATATTTTTTGTGCGCAAAGAAAACAAAAATAACGACTTTATTCAACAATTTCTTCTCTTCCGTGTCAGTCTTTGTCGCACGTTCACACCTTGAACATGTCAGCTCCACTGCTGTCTATGCAGGGTCAGAAAGTTCTCATATTTCATCAAAAATATCTTGTCCTGAAGATGAACAAAGGTCTTACAAGTTTGGAACGACATGAGGGTGAATAATTAATAACAGAATTTTCTTTTTTTGGGTGAACTGTCCCTTTATGTGCTGTAAATCATCTGTTGTTATACTTAAAGAAATAGTTCATCCAAAAATTACAATTCGCTCTTGATTTAGTCAGCCTTCTGTTTCCAAAGTATTTTAACTTTTCTTTCTTCTGCAGATATTTTGAAGAACCTACAGGTCAAACAATTCTGAACTCAACTGACTTTATTCGAAATTTTTGTCCTCCACAGAAGAAGGAAAGTCATATATACGTTTGGAACAACATAATGGTGAGTAAATCATTTTTGGGTAAACTTTACCTCTTTGTCGACTTGCTTCATTAATTTGCTCACAAATGTATATCAATCATGACATACATGAGTTTAAATATGTATGCGTCTGTCATAACTCAAAGTTATTACTAAACAGGCCATAAAAATGAAATAAAACCAGAGAGAATTTGCAGAATTGGGTGGATGCCATGTATGCATGACAATACGATTCACAAAACAAGACCCGATAAGGCATTTACAACGATTAGTTTATATAGCGTCATTATTTCACAGGCACCAGGGATCTTGTTGTAATTGCTTTTGTATTATGCACTGCATAGCTAGAATGAAGAGTAATGGTTATTTTCGGAAATGGAATTCTAGTGTCACTTTCCAGTTTGGTTAGGCAAAAAGGTGCAATGTGCTGGCAGACCTCCGTGGCATTTAAATAAGAGCACCAAATAATCAGACTGTTAAACGAAATGGGATTCTGGCAAATGTGTTCTGCATTCATTCCCTCTACCTGTCACATACAATAGAGTTTAATGGAATACTGTGAGCTTGGGGAATTCACCAAGGTTCTATATATTAAAATTCTTAATTGGGTATAAAGTACAAGTTTACTGCATACAGTACCTAACAATGCTATTCTCAGGCTGTTAGCGTATTACAGCATGTGCTGTGGGACTTCTGGAGGGGGCTAAAATCTAGGAACTGGAGAATGGTGCTGTTTTCAATTAGCATGCCAGTCTGAATGGCATGTCCGGCTGACAGGGCTTTACAAGCGGCTAAACACAGGGGCCTATGGGAGTCGTGCGTGCCAGCCTTTATCAGCACCCCTGCAACCTGTTCTGAAAAAGAGACAGTAGCTGTGCTCTGGTTTTCAAGGGTCTTTACTCTGTTATCACTTCTGTATGTGAACCTGAACCACAAAACCAGTCATAAGGGTTTTTTGAAACTGAGATTTATACATCATATTAAAAGCTGAATAAATAAGCTTTCCATTGATGTATGGTTTGTTAGATATGACTGTTTGAAAATTTGGAATCTGAGGGTGCAAAAAAATCTAAATATTGAGAAAATCACCTTTAAAGTTGTTCAAATTAACTTCTTAGCAATGCATGGTACTAATCAAAAATTAAGTTGTGATATATTTACAGTAGGAAATGTACAAAATAACATTAATATCCTAATGATTTTTGGCGTAAAAGAAAAATTTATCATTTTGACCCATACATTGTATCAAGTGTTGGGGGTAATCAGTAATCAGATTACTTTTTTCAAGAAACTAATAAAGTAACGTATTACTTTTTAATTTACAAGAAAATATCTGAGTTACTTTTTCAAAAAAGTAAAAAAACTTTGTTTTCCCATTTATTGACTGACAAGTCAAGAGAAATTGGAAATATAGAGGCGCTGTGTGCGTTGATGTTACTGTAGTTCTAAACTAAATGTGAACATGCATTAATTCATCTCACTCAGAAAAAAACAGATTCAGTACTCATCAAAATGAATTAAAACAGTGAAATGCAAACTCAGAATATGATACAAACCTGCAACAATATGTTAAATAACAAATTTTCTTTATGTAATTAATGCCGTTTTATTAACCACTGTCTTTGTTACTGACCTTTGATGATCTAGTTCAACCATACTAACAAGCAAAACTGACTGTAAATAAACTAACATTTGTGCTTTATTGTTTTTTTTTTTTTTGCTAAAGAGTGTCGAAGCGTTCTACTGCGTTCTACCGTTCGAAGCGTTCTACTGTACAGACGTGAATTTATTTTTAATTCAGCCAGAGGCTTATTCATTTCACTTTTTGGTGTGAAAGCCAGTGCTTTTACATTTGCTAAAAATAGAACTATTTATATTAAAATAAAACAAGCCCATATTGACCCCTGCCCAGATTTAAAAAGTAACGCGAATGTAACTTAAAAGTAACATAACGCATTACTGTCCATATAAAGTAACTAACGTAATTAGTTACTTTTTTAGGGAGTAACGCAATATTGTAATGCAGTACTTTTAAAAGTAACTTTTACCCAACACTGCAGTGTATTGTTGGCTATTGCTACAAATCTTACCGTTCTACTTATGACTGGTTTTGTGGTCCAGGGTCACATATATGATATTATGTTTAAAAAAAAAGTATTTTTTTTTTTTTGCAGGCTTTTTCCAAGAAGTTCTGAGTGTGCTTGTTGCAGTTGACAGGTCAATGTCAGTCTAATATCTGTCTCATTTTTGTAGCTCTTCTACGAAGCCAGACGTCTCGCTCCAGCAGTGGTGAATTCCAGGAACAAATAAGACAGGTCATACAGTTCATTAGCAGTTAGACCACTTTATTATGCCCCTTTAAAACCTAGATTTTTTAATTCTATACATTGAGTTCCACTAAACAATGAGCAAATAAACTGAATTGAAAACAGCCAGACAAGGTCAGTGTCCAGCTGTGATAAATTATATAAAATTTGAGCATGAAGATAAGTGGCACTTTAACAGCCGTGATTTACTCTGGAATCAGTTGCCTTGATTCTCAAAGCTTTTACAACTTCATGAAGTATAGTTTTTGTAATGTCATTCAGTTCTGAACAATGTTGTCAAAGCCTGTTTATTTATTTTAATATGGAAGATATTGGTGCTTTGTATTAGATCGCAGATATTACGTTTTAGATTTGAAATTTGCCTTCGGCTTTTTGGAGATATGGCAACGTGTCAGATGCAATATGGCTAGGTGTTACTGCAAATTCGACAGTGAAAAACATGCTAAATTGCTCACATTTTTTCATGCCCAAGCGTTTCTTGAAGGGAATTTACTTACCAGCACATTAGCCTGGTTAATAACTTTAACCATCGTCCCCGGAGCCAAACACGCTTTGGAGTCTGATGCCTTTTCATAAAGCAAAATACTTTGATTTGCCAGGCTTTAAAGGGGCTCTGAGGAAAGAGGAGGCCCTCCATGGTTGTTTGTGAGAGGCAGAATGAGCTTTTTATTCCAGTTTTTTGGCAGCCCAGCCAGCAGTAGAGGCCCTCAAAAGAGTCCGTATAGAAGCCCAAGTGCTCAGTGAGCTCTTCACAATTTCCCAGGCAAAAAATCCTACTTTTGTTCCGTTCGTTTGCGCAACCCGGGTAGGACGAGCGAACTTCTCTCTGGATACAGTGTTCATCGCTGATGACAGAACACACATGATTGACCATAATGATCCAGATTATTTGAAGCAACTGAAACGTGGCCAAATCACTTGGAAATGGCTTGATCAAACAGTGCTTCTTTCATGTCCATGTTATAGGTCATTAACCCTGGCAACAAACTAGTTAGTTGTTTTCATCAGTGAAAAGTCCAGCAGAGGCCTGAAAACCGGTTTGTCCAAGTTTATTTTCGATGTTAATGTGTCTTATCTCACCCGAGTAGTGAACTTGTCTACCCAGGGATTGTTCAAAGAATGTGTGCTGTGCAGCAACCACAACACAAAAATGGTGGATCTGTGCTACTGAATCTCTTGCTTGTTAGGATAATGCTAAATATATTCTTCCAGAAATCAGATTATGAATCATTTAATCCAGAAAGGCCAGGGTTAAAGGAATAGTTCACCCAAAAAATGAAAATTAGTTAGTTTAATCTATACGTCCAGCGTTATCTGCTGGAACGCCACTCTTGTAAATGTGTGTACGACAATTAACTGAAGCTATAGAGATTAAAGTTTATAAAGTTTTAAATATGGATATTTTCTTGTATGTATCTTAAAGGAACACTGTCCAACTCCCCTAGAGTTAAACAGTTGAGTTTTACCTTTTTCGAATCCATTCAGCCGATCTCCGAGTCTGGCGTTAGCACTTTTAGCATAGCTTAGCATAGATCATTGAATCTGATTAGACCGATAGCGTCTCACTCAAAATTACCATGTATAATGACAATATTTTTCCTATTTAAAACTTGACTGTTCTGTAGTTACATTGTGTATTAAGACTGACGGAAAATGAAAAGTTGCGATTTTCTAGGCTGATATGGCTAGGAACTATACTGTTATTCCGGCTTAATAATCAAGGAACTTTGCTGCCGTACCATGGGTGCAGCAGGCGCAATGAAATTATGCAGCACCTGAAAGTGACCGGCACTAAGTTTGTGTAGATGCAGAGTTGCGGCATCGTAATATCATTGCGCCTGCTGCACCCATGGTACGGCAGCAAAGTTCCTTGATTATTACACAGAAATGAGAGTACAGTTCCTAGACATATCAACCTAGCAACTTTTCATTTTCGTCTGTCTTTGTACACGATGTAACTACAGAAGAGTCAAGCTTTAAATAGGAAAAATATCGAAACTCTTTGGTCAGTTTTGAGCGAGATGCTAACAGTCTAATTGAATTCAATGATCTATGCTAAGCTATGCTAGAAGTGCTACCGCCAGACCCGGAGATCGGCCGAATGGATTCGGAAACAGTAAAACTCAACTGTTTAATTCTAGGGGAATTAGAAAATGAGCCTATTTTCAAAAAAGTGGAGTGTTCCTTTTAAAGGTCTTTATTTACCCTCCAGTGCCATGTGGAGTACTTTTTATGATGGATGGATGCACTTTAATTTGCTTCGGGCATTTTGACCACTATTTACTGCAATTATAACTTGGAAGACATTTTTTT